>NC_133656.1:43053370-43353398 GCF_009905375.1 Apium graveolens | reverse complement strand
ATCTTGGGAATGTTATCATTGAATCAGTAGCTCTTGTCTCAGGACTTAAACACAATCTGCTAAGTGTGAGTCAAATCTGTGACAGAGGTTATTATATGGATTTCTTTGAAGAACACTATGAAGTTGTAAGTAATTCTATAGGCAAAGTAGTTCTGAAATGTTACAAGCATGGTAACATTTATGAAGCCAGACTTTCAACAAACTCTAAGGGCTCTGCAATTTGTCTGTAGAGTAGAGCATCAATTGAAGAAAGATGGAATTGGCACAAGAGACTCTCTCATTTAAATTTCAATAACATAAATGAGCTATTAAAGAAAGATCTTGTGAGTGGACTGCCAAAATCAGTATTTGCTCCTGATGGCCTTTGTGATTCTTGTCAAAAGGCAAAACAAAGAAAATCTTCATTCAAGAGCAAAACTGAATCCTCAATTTTTGAGCCTTATCACCTACTACATGTTGATCTATTTGGTCCAGTCAATGTCATATCTATTGTAAAGAAGAAATATGTTATGGTTATAGTGGATGAGTTCACAAGATACACTTGGGTGTATTTCTTATACTAGAAGAATGAAACTGCATCTACTCTAACTGATCATGTCAGAAAGCTGGATAAGTTGGTCAAAGATTCTGCTAAAATAATAAGAAGTGGTAATGGCACTGAGTTCAAGAATTCGATAATGGAAGAGTTCTGCAAAGAGCATGGAATTAAGCAGGAATTTTCTGCACTTGGAACTCCACACCAAAATGGAGTTGTAGAAAGAAAGAACATGACTCTCATTGAAGCTGCACGAACTATGCTTGATGAAGCAAAGCTACCAACCTACTTTTGTGCTGAAGTTGTGCAGACTGCTTGTTTTACACAGAATGCTACACCATATGAGATGGTGAAGAAAAAGAAGCCAAATCTGAAATACTTTCATGTATTTGGATGCAAGTGTTTTATTCTTAAGTCTCATCCTGAACAGCTGTCAAATTTGATCTAAAAGCTGATGAAGGAATTTTTGTTGGACATCCACTTTTCACAAAAGCCTTCAGAGTCTACAATTTAAGAATAAGGGTTGTCATGGAATCTATTAATGTATCTTTTGATGATAAAAAGATTACTGGACTTGAAGATTCCAATGATCATGATCAGCTGAGATTTGAAAATGAAGATTTAAATTATGATTCTGTAAATTCTGATGGCTTAAATCCTGATCTTGTAAGTTCTGACGGGTTAAATGATGATGTCATTGAAACTGTGGTAACTACTCCAAGGGAAAACGCACCTGTTCAGGGGGAGCAAGCTGAAGATCCTACCACAACTCAAGACTCTCAAGAAGCATCAGAACCTATCACTGGCTCTTCAAGTTCTGATTCATCAAGTTCTGATGAGCCAAATTCTGATAATTCTGGAAACTCTGATTCTTCAAATCCTGAAGGATCCAACTCAAATTCTAAAGTCTCAGAGAGCATATCTACAGGGGGAGCATCAAAAAATGCTGATGGAGATAACATGGATCATGGGGGAGGATCCAGTTCTAGAAATCAACTTTCATCTGCAAGGAAGTGGACCAAATCACATACACCTGACTTAATAATTGGAGATCCTGAAGCAGGTGTCAGAACTAGAACTGCAACATCAAATGAATGTCTCTATCATTCCTTTCTGTCTCAGACTGAACCAAAGAAAATGGAAGAAGCTCTTCAAGATGCTGATTGGGTGCAAGCAATGTAGGAAGAGTTAAATGAATTTCCTTGAATTTGAAAGAAATAAAGTATGGACCCTAGTGCCAAGACCAAAGAACAGATCAATTGTTGGCACAAAATGGGTGTTCAGAAACAAAACTGACAGTGATGGCATAATTACAAGAAACAAAGCAAGGTTGGTTGCCAAAGGCTACTCTCAAAAGGTGGGTATTGATTATGATGAAACATTTACACCAATTGCTAGATTGGAATCCATAAGAATCTTTTTGGCTTATGCTGCTCACAAGAAGTTTAAAGTCTTTCAAATGGATGTGAAAAGTGCTTTTCTCAATGGAGAATTGAAAGAAGAGGTATATGTTGAACAACCTCCAGGATTTGTAGATCCAAAATTTCCTAATCATGTCTGCAGACTTGATAAAGCACTTTATGGCCTTAAGCAAGCTCCAAGAGCATGGTATGAGACTTTAGCTCAATTCCTTCTGGAAAGTGGATTTAAAAGAGGCACAATTGATAAAACACTGTTCTACATCAACCATGGAAAGAACTTACTTTTGGTACAAATATATGTTGATGATATCATATTTGGTTCTACAAATGCCAAACTCTGTGAAAGGTTTGCAAAGCTAATGCAGTCAAGATATCAAATGAGTATGATGGGAGAACTTAGCTATTTTATGGGCTTCAAGTCAAGCAAAATGAAGAAGGTACTTTCATAAATCAATCGAAGTACACCAGAAATTTACTGAAGAAATTTTGAATGCAAGACTGTTCAACTGCATCCACTCCCATGGCCACTGCAACCAAGTTAGATAAAGGTACTGGAGCATCAGTAGATATTACTAACTACAGAGGTATGATTGGCTTTTTACTCTATTTAACGGCAAGTAGACCTGATATCATGTATGCTACATGTCTTTGTGCAAGATTTCAAGCTGATCCAAGAGAACCTCATTTAATAGCTGTGAAAAGAATTTTCAAGTACCTCAAGGGTACAGCTGATCTAGGATTGTGGTATCCTAGAGAATCAGATTTTAAGCCAATAGGTTACTCAGATGCAGATTTTACAAGATGCAAAATAGACAGGAAAAGCACTAGTGGAAGCTGCCAATTTCTTGGAGGCAGATTGGTTTCTTAGTTTAGCAAGAAATAGAAATCAATTTCCACATCAACTGCAGAAGCATAATATATTGCTGCAGGAAGCTGTTGTGCACAGATTTTTTGGATGAAGAATCAGCTACTGGACTATGGGTTAGAATTTTCTAAAATACCTATTTACTGTGATAATCAAAGTGCTATTGCTATGACAGGTAATCCAGTTCAATACTCAATGACAAAGCACATCAGCATTAGGTACCATTTCATAAGGGAACATATGATGGAAGGTACAGTGGAATTGCATTTTGTTCCAAAAGATCAACAACTAGCAGATATCTTCACAAAACCACTATGTGAAGCTACTTTTACAAGACTGGTAAATGAACTTGGAATGGTTTCAGGTTCTTTCTTAAAATCTACTTAGTTTTTGTTCTTACATCAGACTTTATGATCAGTGTTTATAGATTGTCTTATCTCTATGTAATCTGTGCTTAAATTGTAATATATTAAATACTGATTGTTATCTGATATGATTCTATATACTCTGATAGTGTTTTGAATGTTCCGTGACTATTCAATCCAATGAGGATTACTGTGCTAGATGCTGACCTAGTAGTCTTTAACATACGAGAAATCCCATGTTTGAATTAGTTGTTTATGTGGAAATTCATTAACACAAGCAAATTCTGATTTCGAGCTTAGTCAAATTTACTTTGTGTATCTTTATACTAAGTCATAAACTAGATTCTTACTTCTTATCTGTCAAATTGTGATATCAGTAAATCTTAAGGATGAACCACATGCTTGATAAGCCTCACTTCTCTGAAGAAAAGAAAATTGAAGTCAGGTACTCCTTTGAGATCTAGAGTAAATATGTGGAAGGGAAGACCCAAGTGCATTGCTGGTATTTAAGTTATATGCATTAGAAAAACAAATATTTTTTTCTTGGTGACTTTTGACATTCTCTATTTATTGGAGAAATACTATAATAATAGCATAAATTCTGATAGCAGTAATGACTCACTTACACTGAGAAGCCACTGTAAAAAGAATGTTAAAAGATGCATAAAATGAGCACAAACAGTTGAAGTGGATTCTTGCATAAATTTATTCTATAGTAGACTTCATCATTAATGACAGATTTTAAGCACTTTTCTTAGTTATGCCTTATTTCTAAGATGTACTGAAGTTTATCAGACTTTAATCTTTATCTGATATTTTGCTAATGCACACACTCTCACTCCATATGAATGATGAAAATAACTATGGTGATTCAGTTGTTTCAGACAAACAGTTAAGTGTCATTTGCATAAATTCTGAGGACAAGTTCTGATGGTAGTTTTGATGCTTAAACTCTGAAGACACAAGTCAGTATTTTTAAGAAGAATCACAGAAACAGACATTCACTTTTTGAGTACAGAAGCCATATTCCGATGACCATTAAATTCTGATAATAGTCAAGTTCTGATGCAAATCCTGATGGAAACTCTGATGCTTATGTGGCATTATTTATTTAATTGAATTATTTGTGGTAAATACTGTAACGGTCATATTTCATCAGAATATATTTAAGTCAGATAAAAATAGTCATAATCATTTGGTTAGTGGGAAACGTGTTTGCCTTGAAAACCTGCATGTGCACAATAATTACTACTTATTTCTCGTGCCCACTAACTCCTGTTTTAACTATTTACTGGCTGACAGGTGTAAAGTGTCTGTTTTACTTCCAAAAAGAGCTGTTGAGTAGAGAGAGTATAAATATGGGAGTTAAAAGATTTTACAATCTTTTACCTACTTTCTAATTCTTTTCTTATCTCTATTATTCTCTCTCTCTCTATCTAGTATTCTCTGAAGCTCTATTTTTGTTCACAGGCATTTTATCAAACACTTTGTGTACACCCTATTCTCACTTGATTTTTCACAGAAATGGCACCAAAGGACATCATTTTCAATGGATCCAAGTTTGTTCCTAACAACTACTTGGCTATTCTTAGCAAGGATGAAGCTCCATCAGATCTTCACTTCATTAAGGACTTTCTTGCTAACAGCGAGATTGGGTATGCGTTGACCCAACCTCAATCACTTTCAGGAACGCTTGTATTGGAGTTTTGGAGGAGTGATGTTTATGATGATGGTGCACAAGATGGGTCCCCAAGCATTATATTTATAACAGGGGAAGATGGACAGTTGGTTACCTTATCAACTGTTCAACAGGCTTTACATCTTCCAGAAAACTGTGTCTACAGTTCAGCAGTTGAGGAGCCGTCTCTTCAACAGATGACGTCCAATCTGGGTTATGAAAAATCATTGTCCAAGATGGGACAACTGAAGAGGCCATACATAAGAAAGGAGTGAAGTTTCTTCTTTGACTGCATCACCAGAACTTTTGCAAACAAATGTTCAAATTTTTATGCAATTCCAATCCTTAGTCAGCAAATTGGGTATGCTCTAAGTACTCAATCTCATTTTGATTATACTAGTGTTGTACTAGGTTTCATAGGTGATAGGATGACAGAAGATAGAAATACAGTTTATTTTGCTAGATTTTGTCAGTTTTTATACAGTTTCTGTTGTTCTGATGCACCTCAGAATTTTAGTAAGTCAATTCCATCATTTAAACTTGCTAAAAGAGCTTTTACTGACTTATTATACACTAATAATAAGAAGGATGTACTAAGACCCCTCCAAATTCCACAGTCAGTCAAACAGATCTTAGTAAACTCTGACCCAAAAACTTATACTACCATATATCCTGATGTCCAACCATCCCAACCTCCATCAGCACCTACACAACCTACCACTTCTCAACCTCAACCAATTCAACCTACCATCAGAATATACTTCCAACCATCTCAATCCAAACATCAACAACCATCTGCTACAGCATCAGGATCCAAACCTTCTAGAACAAAATCTGTTCCTAAATCTCCACCAAGGAGAAGAAGGATGATTCTAAGGGATGAATCAGATGAAGAAGAAGCACAGGTTCATGCATTAGAACCTGTGACAAAAGAAGCTGAAGGGTCAACCCATCAGAAAAAGACTGAAGCTGAGGGTTCTGGTAATTTGAAGAGGAAAAGAACTGTAAGTTCTGATGCTGCTCAAGAAACTCCTTCACTATCAAGAAGATTAAATAAAATGAGAGCAGGAAGGCACATGGCTAAGCCTCCATCTGAGGATACTGAAGAAGCTGAGGAAGGGGATCAGGAATATCTGATCTCATCAGAACCTATTGTAAATGAAGCTTTGCCATCCCTAACTCAAGCTCAAGACACTGTTCCAGATACAGTGCTCACACCTCATGTCTCTCCAATCAAAGCTACAGATAATGTTAAAGAACAAGACACAAGTTTTGAAATAGATATTCACAATCTGAATATTCCTAATGTTCTTTATCTGGAAGCTCCAACAGTAGCTCAGCCATCTACAGAATCTCCTATTTTACAGGTTGAGATACCAACAACTCCAATTCTGGAGATAAATTCTGATGATCGGAATTTAGATGAAGTTGTACCAGAATCTCCTATAGCCTCACACAGTCTTGTATTATCAGAGGATAATGAGTCTTCTTCAAGTTCTGGAGACAGTATTTCAGTAGATACTCCAGCTCCCATTCTTGGAAAGGAGGCACTTATTGAGAAATATGTTGAAAAGAATGCTCCTGTTCCTTGGGAAGAAACTCACAGAGGTGTTGAGTGTACGAAGAAGTGGAATGGATCTGATTTCATTCCATGCTCTAAAGTTCTGACAGAGCATATTGCTAAAGCTGCTGAGATGATGACAAATTCTGATTTCAAGACTCAACTCAAAGTCACAGCTCTAAGTGTCAAGTCTCTTCAAGGTCAACACTCTACAACTCATGAAAAGGTTGACAAACTTTTGGAAAAAGCTGAAAAGCTGGATATCGAGACCAAGCTTGATAAAAAGATGTTAATCAGACCTATTTCTGAAAAGTTTGTAGCAATTGAGAAGGTTCAGGAGAAGCAACAGGCCCAAATTACCGAGGTCCTGCAGAATCAAGCTTCTCAAAAAGCTCAACTGGATGAAATTCAATCTTCAGTAGAACTTCTTCTCTCTCTCCTACTACCAGATGATACCAAAAAGGGGGAGAAGGTAGTTAAGTCCAAATGCTCAACCAATCAGATACTGAAGAAAAGGGATAATAATGAAGATCACCAGGGAAACCCTAAAAAGGGTCAAGGTCACGGGCAAAGCAGCAAGGTTTCTTCTAGGAAACTAATTTTTGATGCAAACAAATCTTTTACTCAAAAGAAGACAAGTTGTGAAGATGCTCAAACTCAAAATCTGATAGCAAGTGCTAATAATCAAAATCTGATATCAAGTTCTGATGTTCTGATTCAAGGAGGAAGTAAAGACTCTCAGAAGTTTTTGCAAACTCTGAAGCTCAAGGGAAAGGAGACTACTGTCTACTACAAGGATCCCAAGATTCAGACACTTGATGAAGAGATTGCTAGAAGATTATTTCTGAAACATAATCCTGGAATGGATTTAGAAAATCTCAAAGAGGAAGAAGCTAGATTTAAAGTTGAGAAGACAAATTTAAAGTCAAAAGTTTCTGTTGCAAAGAAACCTCCAAGGCCTAAGGAAAAAGGCATTGTGATCAAGGAAAAATCAATTTTTGAGGCATCAAAGCCAAAGACTAGATCATAAACTGATATTTATCCCAAAGATAAGGGAAAGGAAAAGTTGATAAACTAATAAAGCCATAGGAGATGAAAACTCCTCAAATCCTGATGAAACCAGTATGCAAAATGGTTCAAGTTCATGATGATACTCTTGCTGAAGATGAATCTGTTCAAACTCTGAAAAGAAGAAATATTATTGAAGAATCTAAGACAACCTCTAACAAAGCTCAAGTTGTTCAGAGTGAAGAACAACAAGCTACAGAAGAAACAACAAGTTCTGATAAAGTCATCAAGACATCAACCTCTGACATAGCTCAAGCTGATTTAGAAAAATGAAAGTTGCTGATAAAGAGAAACTTCTATGGAAAAATCTCAAACCATCAGATCCAAAAAAAGCCAATTGTTGTCTGATTTCATGACTATTGGGTTAAATGCTAGAGAACCAAGAGACAGAACAGGGCTAGGTTTTGATGAAGCTAAGATCAAGACAGGAGTTGAAGTAACTACTAGAGATCCATTTCTATTGACTGACAGACCTCTTGAAGATGTTACACAGAAACACCTTGATAAGGTTATCTCTGTTCAAGTGGTACTGGATGCTCATGACAAGCATAATGTCAAAGAAAATCTGATCTATTTCTTGAAGATGGAAGGACATATCAAATGTCAGAATCATATTTGTTGAACAAATCTCTGAAATAATTTCAATTCTTTCATTATCTTTAGAGATAAAGTCTGATATTACCAGGAGATGGTCAAATTTCATATTGAATACCATATGAAATAAAGCAAGAATTTCTGGTTCAAGGGTTACAGAATTCATTCCTAACATAGTTGAATATGATGGAAGTGAAATTCCAATGAAGAAGGATTCTGCTAAACTTGAAGTGATTTTGAAAGAGAAATATATGTGCTACAATGAAGGTTCTTCTCATCCAAGGGTAATAAGACTAGGTTATGGTTTAGAAAGAAACCATATCTCTGCTCTAAGGACTATAATCTACCAGATTAGAAGTCAAGATGAAGAGTTGAAGCAATTCAAAGCTACACTATCTCAAGTCCTGAGGAGTAAAGAAGAAAAGTTGATATCAAACTTTGTCAAGAATCACTTTGGATTCAGATTGACTCAGTAAGATTGGTAAAAGCTATAAGGACTGTAAGTTGTAGTTAGTTGTCTTATTAAACTCTCATTGCATTTGTACTTCAAATGTTTTTGACATCATCAAATCTATTAACTTGTATATTTTGCATAATTTACAAGTTGGGAGAGATTGTTAGATATATTTGAGATGTCATGTCTAATATGATTTGTGTTTACTTTTCAGAACTTAACAAAAGGACATATCATGACTTACTGAAATCAGAACTTAATATCAGAACTTAAGGTGTCAGAAGATATATATCAGTACTTAAGTGTGGGAAGAATTTCAGATAAGAAATGCGGCTGATTTACAGGAGAAGATTTGGACTAAAACAATAGAAGATATACATGAAGAGTTAGAGGACTAGAAGACTTGTAGAAAATATCTGATTGATATATTTTAGGAGACAAAATTATATTCCATATCAATTAGAATATATCTTGTAAATGTGTACCATATAAACAAATCTTAGGGTTTACACTATATATGTTATCATTATCGAGAAATAATATTCATTGTAACCTAGCAGCTCTTAGTGATATTTGTTCATCATTGAGAGAGAACAACAGTTCATATTGTAACATAGTTTATTGAATATACTTGATCTTTGTTACATACTTGTGTTTAAATCGATTTAATTGTATAAACACTGTATTCAACCCCCTTCTACAGTGTTGTGTGACCTAACAGATTTTGTGGGGTCAGAATTAATCAATATTTTTGCATCTACAGAATTCACAGGAAACGTACCTGCAACCATATTTGGATTTTGCACAACTTCTTTCATTGACATATTAAAGGTCCGTGCCCTACGCAATGATAAGACTCGAAAATATTACTTGCCTAAAATGGATTCTGTTGTGGTGGTGGAGGTAATGCCAAAACCCTTAGAATACTGGCTACCGTTGTCTCTCCTCTATAGTCCTTAGCAATATGTCCCTTTCTTCCATATTGGAAACAAGTGATCTCTGTCTTCCCTATTGGGCATTCTCCAGAGTAGTGTCCCTTCTTCTTGCACTTGAAACATGTGACGTTCGGCTTATTACAAACCCCCGTATGTTTCTTTCCACATGTTCTGCAGTCGGGTATTGGTGGTCTGATGATTCTTTGTTAATTTGGGGCCTGGAACCGGTTACCCGTTCTCTGATTGCCTTGCTCTATCCTTTTAAAATTTACATTTGTCTGGGCTTGAAATCCCGGTTCTCTATTGAAATGATTCTAAAAAACTTCCTTATCCATTTTCCTTTTGGGACGCCTCACTTTCCCCTTCAATGATCATAGCTTTCTAAACCACGGTTGTATATCTTGTCAATTCAAATACTTCCACTATGCTACGAATTCATGGCTTCAATCCTTGTTGGAATCTCTTAGCTCATTTCTCATTAGCATCAACCTGCTATGGAACAAACCTAGCCAATTCAGTAAACTTGGCCTCGTATTCAATCACTGACATATTCCCTTGCTTTATCCCAAGAACCTAATTTCCATCTGGTTCTTCATATAGTGGGGAAAATACTTTTCCAGAAAAAGTTCGGTAAATCTATCCCAAGTTATGATGTCGTTGCCTTCTAGCGCTTTCTTGGACTCCCACCAGTAATTAGCTTCTCCTTTCAGGAAATCACCAGCAAAATCTGTCTTCTGGTCTGATTCCACTTTAACCAGTGCAAATGTTTTCTCTATCACCTTCAACCATGCCCTAGCTTTAGTGGGATCTGTTGTAACTTCAAATTCTGAAGGCTTTACTGGCTGAAACTGTTTAAAGGTCACAATAGGTACAACTGGTGGTACTTGTGGCTCTAGACGAGGTGACTGCTGTAATATCTGCTGCTGGAACTGTTGTTGCTATTGCTGTATTTACTGTTGCATCATCACCATTTGTTGTTGCATTAGGTGAAACATTTGGTCCATGTGGTGGTTATTATTGTTTTGCCCTTCATTATTATCATTGGATGACTCATTTCTGGTTTTTCTTTTTGGTGCCATGTTTTTTATAATAAAATAAATGGTTCTTTTAATAATAATTTACTAAACAGGTAACAATGGATAAGGAACAATTTGTATGATATTAAAACAGGAAATTTAAACAATGAATAATGGAAAGAAAACAATTTGACATGTATTAAAATAAGAAATTAAAATAGTTCATAATTTAAACAAGTCATTTGAAATCATTTTAAATTTTGCAATAATAAATGGTACAACATTGTTTTAAATATAATATAATTTGAGATATGAAAAAACTTTAAAAGAGTAAAATAAATGTAAATGCTATAAAGACTGAAATTTAGAATAAAAGAAAAAGTTGAAATTTTTTATTATATATATATAACATCAGCTTCAGGTGTTAGTGCTTGATACAAAAAGGTCTACATCCGATTTGTCATAGCTACTGCTGATACATGTCAAAACTAGATACTACACACATACAAGCCGAAACACATTATACTATGATGTCTCTATCTACATATGTCAGATATAGTACAACACATCTGACTGACTGGCTGATCTCAAAAACCTGGTGGCACACGGTCTATCTCCTCTCGGATTGTACCTAAAACTGTCTCTCTCAATCTCATGGCTCGGTAGTACACTGAATCAGTACAGATATTCTCCTGTCTCAGCTCTCCATACTCCTGCGAGGCTGCCTGGTAGATCTGTCTGAGTCTCTCCCGCATCACATAATTTGGTTGTAAGGCTGATACAGGACCATACTATCGACTCTCAAGCAATCCTCGCTACACTGAGCCCTCTACATCTGCATATCATCTCTCATCCTAGCAAACTCATGGTATGGCACTGTCCTGGGTTCTCTAAGATCTGTCTACGATCCCCGGGTAGGTAAAGGTACCGGGTGATCAATAAACTACTCATCCATGAACTCAGCAGGTGAAAAATGATCAATCCCTGGCACTGGGACATAGATTGGCAGGGGAGCTGAGAATAACACATGTGGCATATGAGGCTCAATCATCTGCGGATGTGGATGCACAACTGGATGCTGAAATAGAATCTCTGGCTTTGGCTGCTGGATTGGTATCTCTGGCTCTAATTGCTAAAATGGTACCTCAAGCTCATCCAACTGTGGAAAATCAATCAAGTCAGGTATCTCGAGCATCGGAAACTCAAGAGGTGGTAATTCGAGAGATCAGGTACTTTTGGAGCTGGATCCACATGTGCTACTGGAGGTATATGAGCTGGTGGTAATGCTGGTCCAGACACAGTCCTTTCAGATGAAGATGAAGCCATCTCACAAAATAACCATAACACAAGAAAAGGTTATTTCCCATTCCTAGAACTTATAATTTCCTAATCTAAGAAACTAGAAAAACCCTAATATCATTATCCCTATCTTATGTGATCTTCCTATCTTATCTTAACCTTAATTTTTTATTTCAGGGACCAAAACCTACGCACTGATGCCAACTATAACACCTTCCAAATCCGGGATATAGATATGGGATATTACTGCCACTAATTACATTATTAAACATGTACAATAATAATAAACAGATAATAACCCCTTCAGTACTACTACTCAGGATATTTTAAGGTTAAGGTGTGAAAATAAGAACAACTTACTATCGTTTTTACAACAACCCAAATAAACAGTCTTACAAGTCTTCTTTATTACAAACCAGTTAACTACATAAATTTTAAACTAAGTTTCTTTTATTTAAACAATATCTACATTTACTCCCACTACACCTACTCAGGCCATTCAAAACTCTCTTCTGAAGTTGGAATTAGCACCCTTGGTGCCAGAGGGTCCCGCTGTCTGACCCGCTTCTTGACTACTCGGGTACGAATGGGTTTCATTCTCAGCTTTAACTGAAAACTAAGGTGCATAAAAATAATAGGGGTGAGCCATAATTGCTCAACAAGCATGCAACATATATATATATATATATTGTAAAGAAAATGTTAAGTGAACCGGTAATCTGATTGTTCGAGAAACCACATGTCTCTGCAGGGAATAATGAAGGCCACTATCGGCGAGTATCAAATGAATTAGACTGGACATAAAAACCAACATATGCGCTATAACCCGCTAATTAGTCAGGATATAGTACAGATATATACCCAACTGTATAGACCCACCAATATATAGGGTACCCAGGAATTATGGCTTAATAATCAAGGGTTCAGGTTATACCCAGCCTGTATCGTAACCATCTAGTCCATAGATCAGCATCCGAAACAATCGGTATGCTTTTTATGTATCCCAAAATAGGAATATTAGAGTATATATGTAAATATATATAAATATTGGAATATGAATAGAGGATTTAACGAATTAGGAGAAATCAGGAATTGAAATGAGATATGAATAAAAGAATAACAATTGTGTATCAGTGTTTGTGAACAAGAGTTATCAGTGTATAGTTGTCATAAGAATCTGTAGGAAATTTACTATTCTGAACTTAGAATAGGGGAAAAACTTGCCTGGTACATGCTTCGCTTCAGGAAGTTTACAGCTCCCTATTTCTAGATTGATCTGCCTTGGGAATGTTGAGTCTATCAAAGAAAGATACTCGTTTGGTTGACTTACATCGTAAGCGTATCTCAGATTGAGATCACGTAGCCCTTATCGTCTACCCATACGATTTTATTTGACTCGTATATACATTATTTAGAATTTAAGACTCAAGTACTCATATAAGTCACATAGCATATAAGGCACATAATTAATTTAGATTTACAAATATTATTAGAAACAAAGTCTTCATTGGACTCGTTTCCTAATTTTCTGAGATTTATTGGACTCGTATTTATAAATAATAAGGTCTGTAATGAATAACTATCGAAAACCATCTCGTCTTCGAAAGAAATTAATATTTAAAACTATTTTTAATGGAATCGGGTCATTTTTCCAAGTTAAGGGCTTTCGTTTCGATTAAATTGGATAAACGGTTCAATTGTTACGTAATAAACAAGAATTAATCAATTATCAGGCAATTATAATTAATTATTCACAAATAATTAAACCTCAAATATATTTTTAAATATTTATCTAGAAATTATCATATTTAAAAATAATTTTTTTTCCTAATTTTGGAATTAAATAGAATTTATTGCAAATTATTCAATTAAATTGATTAATTGTAAAATAATTAATCAACTTAATCAAATAATAAGTAATTAGGAAATAACTAAATAAATAAAAAAAATACCTAAATTAATTAATTAATTAATTAATTAATTTTTGAATTTCTAAAATAAGAAAATAATTTAGAATTATTTACAAAATAAATCATATAATTAATAAAATTATCTATTGGATTTTCTAAATAATAAAAATTGATTTTTTTCTATTTTATGAAATAAAAATAATATCGAAAATACAAAAACAAAATTTCCGAAATCAAATTAGGGTTTTTCAGGATCAAAACCGGGTCGACTCCAGGTCGAAACCGGGTCGATCCCGGGTTCTTCAAGAATAGCCTGGCTCGCCGGCCGATTATTGAACCCAGTGACAAACCCAGGTTTCTGGTGACAAACCCGCAACATAACCACCCGATTTCGGGTCGTTTTCCTTCATTTTTAAACTTCCACAACACATAAACGACTTCATATCCTTCCTTCGTTGATTTCGATGCCGGAACTCGAAGAACTCCGATGGTGGCGTCGCTTTTCCGGCGAGCCTAATTCGGCTTCGAAATTTAACAAAACCAACGCGAATCAACTGGAAATCATACGATCTAATCTTTCATATCAATGTATCATCAAACAATCAACTAATTAAGAAACCCCAAATTCGATTAAAGTAATAAAATTTTGAAATTTAAAACTAATTTTCCAACATAAAAATGATTGATAGAACATGAAAGTAGATTCTTCAAGCTTCTATTTGGTTACCTATACGTTCGATTTGGGTAAGAGAATCACGATCAAACTTCAGATTGATTCCAAGAACTCCAAACCCTAATTGCAGAGAAATTGGGGAATTTCTTGAATTTCTGATTTTTTTATATTTTTAATTAATTAATTAATAGAAAATCTGTTATAATTAAGGTCCTAATTATATATCTATTAAAATTAATTGGCCCTAATTTTTATAATTTTTGGGTATTAATTTTGAATTTTAAATATCCAATAAATATAAAATATATGCCAAAAATTCCCAAAACTTGTGAATAATACAAAAATGCAAAGAAAAATGATATTTGATAATTTCATGATCCTATAAAAATAAAAATGTGATTTTTGTGGGGCTTTTGACACCCGAAGGATTCCGGAAAAGTCGTTTTTCGCGAAATGAGAAAATTTGTAAAACAAATTGATGTTTAGAATATCGCGATGGTATAAGCCATACTAGACAAAATAAGGCCAATGATTTTGTTTAAATTATAGGCTATTAAAATACTGTTTGGGCGTACAAATTTTGATATAAAAGCATTTAACCTATAATAAAACACCCGATAATTATCCAGAACATATTCTGACAAAGCAGAATACACACAACATATAACAGTTAGGGTTTCACAATTCAATACTCTTAATAACATATCAATACATATTCACCTTTATTAAGATATAATACACGCATAATTTCTCAGTCGTTACAGTAATCTTCAAATGTTCCATGTCTTCTGCTTCCGACTTGAAGTAAATTAAAATATCGTCAATGAATACTATTACGAACTTGTCCAAGTATTTCTTAAATACTCGATTCATAAGATCTATAAAAGCAGCTGGCACATTTGTCAATAAAAACACCATTACCAAGAACTTATAATGTCCATATCTCATTCGAAATGCCGTCTTCGGTATATCTTCTACTTGAATCTTCAATTGATGATATCTCGACCTTAAATCGATCTTCGAGAAATAGGTAGCTCCTTTCAGATAATCAAATAAATCGTTAATTCAAGGCAGAGGGTACTTATTCTTAATAGTCAGCTTATTGAGTTCGCGATAATCGATACACAATCTCATGCTTCCATCTTTCTTCTTTACGAACAACACTGGTGCACTCCATGGGGATACAATCGGTCGAATAACTCCTTTATCTAAAAATTCATGCAACCACATCGCTAGTTACTTCATTTCAATGGGCTCCATTCGGTAATGGGTTTTCAAAACTGGTTCCATTCCAGGAACCAAATCAATCGTGAATTCAATCTCTCGATCTGGAGGTAGTCCAGGTAATTCATCGGGAAACTCTTTAACCACGGGAATGTCCTCAAACCTAAGGGATTCCTTTTCTACATCCTGTACGTGATCCAAATAAGCTTCGCATCCTTGTCGTAACAATCTTCGTGTCTGAATTTCCGTTAGAAATTTCTTGCCTTACTTCTTTCCTTTAAATATTACCTCAGTTCCATCTTTGGTCCTCAATTTCACTTTCTTGCTTCTACATTCGATCTGCGCATCATGGTTTACTAACCAATCCATTCCAAGGAAAACGTCAAATTCTCTTAACTTAAGGGATATAAAGTCAGTAGAAATGTGTCGACCTTCTATAACAATATCGCAACTAGGACAAATTCTATTGGCAGCAACTCTTTCCTGATTCACTACTTCTATAATCAATTTAGATTCTAAGGGGTACGCAACACACTTTAGTCTCTCAACAACATTTTCGGAAATAAATGATCTAGCAGCTCCAGAATCCATTAACACTTTGACTTCTACTGAATTTATAGCAAGTGTACCTGCTACCAAATCCACATCATGCACTACATTTTTTCATTGTCATGTTAAACGTTCATGCCCTAGGCTGAACTGTTTGTGCTGGTGGAGGCGGTGGTCCAGCAATTCTCAAAACATTGGCTTTCTGAGTAGGTTCCTTACAATTCCTTGCCATATGGCCAACTTTTCCGTACTTAAAACAAGTCATCTCTGGCTTCCCTACACCACTCGTGCATTCTGATGAGTAATGTCCTTTCTGGTTAGACTTGAAACATGTCACGTTAAGCTTATTACATCTCCCAGGGTGTCTCTTTCCACAAGTCTTGCAATGTTGAATCTGGGGGTCTGTGGTCCCTTGTTGATTGTCCAGATTTCTCAGAACAATTCTTTTTATTCCCATTTCCAGGCTTAAACTTCTGTAATTTATGTCCAACATTGCTAACATTCCTCCCAAACTTTCCTCTAAACTTAGAGCTTCCTTAGTGCGGTTCTGAATCCTCAAACTTCCATTTCTTCATTTCACTTTCCATTTTAGTTGTTTCTCTTTCTCCTTCCACAATCATCGCCTTCTGAACCATGGCAGCATATGTCCTTATCTCGAGAAGAGCCACTTGAATCTGAATCCACGACTTAAGTCCTTGTTGAAACCTTTTAGCTTTCTTCGCTTCTGTATTCACATACTCAGGAACAAACCTTGCTAACTTTGAAAACTTCACCTCATACTCTGCTACAATCATATTCTCTTGCTTTAAATCCAGAAACTTTATCTCTAACTGATCTTGTATATAACTCGGTAAGTACTTTTTTAAGAACAATTCCGTAAACTTCTGCAAAGAAATAGCCTCTCCTTCTTGCAACACTTTGGTAGATTCCCACCAATAACTAGCTTTATCCTTAAGATAATAACTTGCATTCTTCGTCTCCTCATCCTTAACTTCTGCTAACTCGAAAGCTTTCTCCATTTCTCTTAACCAGGGTTGAGCTTTAATCAGATCGGTAAAACCTACAAATTCGGGGGGATGGACGGATTGAAAGTGTTTGAAGTTTACGACCCTCGAGGTTGGGGGTTGTTGTAGGAGTTAAAGAAGTCAGTTCATCATAGGGGTGTCTTGGTTTTTATCTTGGTTTTGGCCTTCATGATGGGATCTTTCTTTGGAGATTTGATGCAGGTAGTTTGACCTCTTTTCAGATAGTTCATACTTATATCATTCACATAAATTTTCTTGACTTTAGAGTGATGATTGAAGACTTTGTCTGGCTTCTGAACTGGCCCAAACTTTTGTTGGATATCTGCATCTATCTTTCTTCGTTTTTCTTTTATTTGCTTCTCTAAAGCTATAACATCAACCATCTTAGAATTTGATTTCAATTCAAGTTTTTCAGCTGCTCTTTGGATTAGATCAATGATATCCAACACTGGTGGCTTTGTGAAAGTAATTGTTGGCACAATCACTTTGCTGACTTGTATGTTTAGCACTTCTTGCTCCCCCTCACTTCTTCATTCCCCTTGATTGAATAAGAAAATTGAGCTTTCTTCTCCCCCTTTGAAGAGGTTTCTTTCTCCCCCTTTTTGTTATCAGCAAGTTGAGTAGAAGAAGAGGTTTGTGCTGCCACTAGCCTTTGAAGCAAGTCTATCTGTTGTGCCTGATGTAGATGTATAGCTGTTAGAGAGGCTTCCA
This sequence comes from Apium graveolens, assembly GCF_009905375.1. Taxonomy (NCBI): domain Eukaryota; kingdom Viridiplantae; phylum Streptophyta; class Magnoliopsida; order Apiales; family Apiaceae; genus Apium; species Apium graveolens. Next base: position 43,335,515 of record NC_133656.1, on the reverse strand, counting down.
TTGCTGTCATTCTTTTCTCCAAGGAATCTAACTTGGTTGCAAGATTAGTGTTCTTCCTTGTCTGTCTTTTGATATCAAGCATTGTAGCTGCTGGAAGTTTTACATCTAATCTATCAGCTATATCCTTCTTCACTTTAATGATCTCTGTTTGAATAGAAGTGATATCCTGATTATGTTGGAAGCCTTGTATTTGCTGTAGTTAGAGAGAAGCAAGATGTGCGTGCAGAAGCTTCTTGGTGCTAGCATTTTTGGATGATTGAAGAGCAGACTATGTTTGACTTATAAGTTGGATGAGTGTGGTCTTGAAATGATGTTCATCATATTTCTTTGAGAAGGCCCATGATGGCATGCCTGACCTGGAACTAGGGCCTACTTCTCCCCTATGTTCAATGGCTCTTCTTGACTTTCTTCATCCTCACCACCAAAGAAATCTTCTGAACCACCAGTCTCATAGTCAATATCACCAGCTGTAGAGGGTAGAGTTGTGATTGCATTCTTTGCTCTTTGCATAGACTGTGTGGTGTGCACCAGATTTAGCATTCTTTCTGCATTATCATTGCCCTGTCCAGCTAGAAGTTGATATGCTGGAACAGGATGAGTAAATGCCTTAGCATCCAGGGAGGTAGAATCTATAACAACTTGACTTTGCTGAGATAGTCCCTCCCTTTCTGCATCCTGGACATTCATTAACTCACTTGCAAAGACATCCACCCTTATATCTCCTATACCTGTATTTCTCTCGTTATCTCTATTTTCTTGCATCAAGGTCTCACCTTGGCTCCCCACCCTCACACCCTCACCTTCACCATCTAAGGTGGGACTCCTCTCACTCACTTTTTCCAGTCCTGAAGAAATGGACTGTATTTGATCACTCTTTTCCTCTCCTTTTTCCAGGGAGCAACCCAGACTCTCACTCAAATCACTCCTTTCCCTCACTCCTAAGAGTGATTGCACTACTACTAAATCCTCTGCACTTGTAAGAATTGATGAAATTTAAAGCTGTGCAGGGACACCCGACGGATGAGGAATATCCATTGGGTTAACAGTTTGACTATCCGATGGATGACTGCTATTAAGCTTATCCATCGGGATACAATCACTACTCGACGAATGATAAATATCCATCGGGATAGAAGAAATAATTGTGTTTGGAGTGGAGACTATTGTAGACTATGTGCAGATTGATGAAAATTTTGGCACAGATGTCTCAACAGTCTCAGAAAGAAATGACAAGTGAGCCAACAAATCATCTAAAAGATGATGCTCACTTGCATGGATTTTTGGCTTCTCTAAGAGAGTTAAAGATGGAGAATTTGGAAGTGATGTGTTTATCATGTCAACATCCAATGAGTGTGTGGGAGAATTTAGTATATCAGGTGCTTCAATTATAAGAGATTTTGGCTGTGACTCCACATTTATTTGGAACCACATCAACCTGACTTTGAGAAGGTGCAGTGACTGGGTCTTTTGCACCAGTTCACACAGTGTGTGAGCCCTGTGCATCCCCAAGGCTTTTTGGTTTCTTCTTTCTGGTATAAGTTTGGGGTGAGCTTGTGTCCCTTACCCTCTTGGCCTGTGCTCTTGGCTGAGAGCTTTGTTCAATATTCACATCCTTTTGGGAGGATGCAACTAGTAAAGAGCTTATTTCCTTATTAAACACTACAGTTTGTTGAGAAACTGTAGTGTGGCTAGGCTGGGAAACACTCACCTCTCCAACCTTATCCTTAGGGATTCTTTGATTTCATCTATATCTCACCTTTCTTTCCCACCTTCACACTCCCCTCTTTAGGTTCAGTGGATTTTACAACTGATTTCTTTAGAAATAAATCAGAGGGGGCTTTCTTAGCTTTGGATTTAAGAACTTTTGTTGGTTTGGTAGCTTGGGTAGGCAACTGTGTTAAGTTGGGTCATTGACACAGTTGTCATAGCTACACTAGAAAGCAAAGAAATCTCTAAGGTTGGAAGAGTGGAGACAGAAGAAATTACCTCACTTACCTGAGGTCCCTCCATTACTAGAGAGTAGTATAAGGGAACCTCCTTGTAATGGTTTGCTCTGTTTAAATCTACAATTATCCTTCTTTCTTGAACCCAACAATTTAACTTGTTGGTTGGGTTCTCAATCACAATATCTTCAATAAGATGGTTAGAAAGCATCATAAAGAATCTAGCATAATAGACACTTTTACCTCTCTTATTGATCTCTCCTAACTTAAAGCCTAACTCAAACAAAACCAAATCACTGAAATTAAAGTACTTATCAGTAACTAGCATGTAAAGCATGTTAAGCATAGAGATTTTATAGAGTCAAAGTTACTAATTTTACCGGAAAACACCTTAGTTACTACATCACACAGGTAACTCCATTCTTTCCTAAGACCCAACCTCCTAATTTCACTTAATTTGAGTGCATAGCCCATGAAATTAAGCATATTAACAATGCTAGTGTCTATGTGTGGAGCAGTTACTGTATTATCAAGAATCTTGAAGCATGCTTTAACAATATCACTATTTATGCAAAACTGCTAAGTTTTCAGAGTGAATGTGATGGTCTTGTTTGTCGAGTTGTACACTGCAGTTGTCCATATCTCTTCAACAACCTCACAGTAAATGGTGGGTGATTCCAGCATGGCATAGTTGAGTTTGCAGTTCTTCACTATATCCATCATCTTGTGGTAGTCACCAGACTATTGAATCTCCTTGTTCACCAAGGCTGAGAAGTTGTTTTTCTCATAGATATAACCGGTTTGAGACATGATTTTCACTACAGGTGCCATTGTTAAAGATTTGGAATTTGCAGAGAGAGAGTTTGCTTTTAAGAGGAAAGAAATTTGAGCAATTGAATCTTGAGAATGATAAAAAAATGAATAAAAGTGAATTTGCTTTTATACTATCTCAGAAAATAACTGTCAAAAATAATAAAGTAAAATAATGTAACCAATAAAAATTTCCTAAAATAGCCGTTTAAAAATAAATAAACTATAAAAATTCTGTCACCTATCCGTCGTGTCATGCTTACAAACTGTAAGTATACCCGATGGATAATGTTCAGAGAATTAACGGCTAGGATTGAGACAATTTGACGGATGAGGATGAATCAGTTATCCGTCGAGTTATCAAATATTCCAGAAAAATAATTGATTTTATTGACAAATTGTATTCCGACAGATGATCAAACTCGATGGATAATGATCATCCGTCGGAATGTAAATTTAGACTTACACAAAATTTCATCCAAAACAGAAAAATCAATTAAATTTCTGGCTGCATAGCAACTTGTAAAATATCTGAAATGATTCAAGAGTAATTAAGCATACCTAACTCACTTATCAACATTGAAAAGGTGGATTCATCAAGTGGCTTGGTAAATATATCTGCAAGTTGCTTTTCACTTGGAACAAAATGCAGTTTTACGGTACCATTCATTACATGTTCTCTTCTGAAGTGGTACTTGATGTCTATGTGCTTTTGTTCTTGAATGTTGTACTGGAATTTCAGTGATGGAAATTGCACTTATGTTATCACAGAAAATAGTAATCCTATCCACTTGTAGACCATAGTCCAACAATTGGTTTTTCATCCACAAAATCTGTGCACAGCAACTACCAGCAGCAATGTATTCAGCTTCAGTTGTAGAAGTAGAAACTGAATTTTGCTTTTTACTGAACCAGGACACAAGCTTGTTTCCTAGAAATTGATAGGTTCCTGTTGTACTTTTTCTGTCTATTTACAACCTACATAATCTACATCTAAATAACCAGTTAGATCAAAACTAGAATCTCTAGGGTACCAAATGCCAAGTTTTGGTGTTCCCTTGAGATATCTGAAAATTCTCTTAATAGCTACTAAATGAGATTCTCTAGGATCAACCTGAAATCTAGCACAAAGATAAGTAGCAAACATTATATATGGCCTACTAGCTATTAAGTACAGAAGTGAGCCAACCATGCCCATGTAAATTGAAATATCCACAGACTTTTCAGTAGTGTTTAATTCAAGCTTAGTTGCAGAGGCCATGGGAGTTTTTGCAGATGTGCAATCCATTAGATCAAACTTCTTTAAAAGATCATGAATGTATTTAGTTTGACAAATGAATATTCCATCACTAACTTGCTTAACTTGTAAACTAAGAAAGTAAGTTAGTTCTCCCAACATGCTTATTTCATACTTACTTTGCATCAATTTGGCAAACTTTTTGCAAAGTTTTTCATCTGTAGAGCCAAATATAATATCATATACATAAATTTGAACAAGTATACTAGAGCCATTAACATTTCTAAAGAATAAAGTTTTATCCACAACACCTCTTGTGAAGTGATTTTCCAAAAGTAACTTTGATAAAGTGTCATACCAGGCTCTAGGTGCCTGCTCCAGTCCATAGAGTGCTTTCAAAAGATAGTAGACATGATTTGGGAAATTTGGATCTTCAAAACCAGGAGGCTGACTCACATAGACTTCCTCCTCCAAATCTCCATTTAGAAAAGCACTCTTGACATCCATTTGATAGACCTTGAAATTGGCTAGGGCTGCATAGGCTAAGAAGATTATGATGACTTCAAATCTTGTAACAGGAGAAAAAGTTTCATCAAAATCTATTCCTTTTTGTTGACAATAGCCCTTTGCAACCAATCTAGCTTTGTTCCTGGCCACTATGCCATTTTCATCCATCTTGTTTCTGAATACCCATTTGATGTCAATTGGATTCTTTCCTTTAGGCTTGGGTACCAGCTTCCATACTTTATTCCTTTCAAATTGGTTTAGCTCCTCCTGTATAGTTAAAATCCAATCAGGATCCAGCAAAGCTTCTTCTACCTTCTTTGGTTCTTCCTTGGATAGGAAGCTGCTGTATAGATATTCTTCTTAAGTTGCTCTCGTTGTTTGAACTCTAGAAGATACATCACCAATGATGAGCTCAAAGGGGTGATCTTTTGTCCATTTTCTTTGTTGAGGTAGATTAGCTCTAGATGAAGAGGCCTCATTGTTATCTTGATGTGTAACTGAGTTTTGATTATTAGAAAATCCCCCTGAGTTTATGGATCTTTGATTTGAGAAAGGGGAACTATCTGTAAGTGATCTATTCTGATTTTCAGCTTCTTTTGATGACCCAACGGATGGTGCATTTTGAGTTCCGACAGATGAAGCTGATTGTCTCCCGACGGATAAAGCAGATTATCTCCCGATGTATGAAGCATTTTACAACTCGACAGATGTTGAATTTTGTGCTTCATTAGTATTATATTTTTCTGCAATATCCTTTGTCATTGTTTCCTGATCACTTTCATCATCACTATCATCACTAACCATCTCTACATTATCAAATTTGAGGCTCTCATGGTAATCTCCATCTTGCAGTCCTTCAATTTTCTTATCATCAAACACAACATGTATTGATTTCATAACAATGTTGGTTCTTAGATTGTAGACTCTATATGCTTTACCAATAACATATCCAACAAAAATTCCTTCATCTACTTTAGCATCAAACTTTCCATTTTGATCAGTTTGATTTCTCAAGATATAACATTTGCAGCCAAAGACATGAAGAAAATTTAGAGTTGGCTTCTTGTTCCTGAACAATTGATAGGGTGTCATACACTTTGCTTGATTAACCAAAGAAATATTTTGAGTGTAGCATGCAGTATTTACAACTTCATCCCAGAAGTATGTTAGTAACTTTGATTCTTCAAGCATTGTCGTTGCAGCTTTAATAGGTGATCTGTTCTTTCTTTCCACTACTCCATTTTGTTATGGATTTTTTACTGTTGAAAACTCATGCATAATCCCATTCTCTTCACAAAATGCTCTCATAACAGAATTCTTGAACTCAGTTCTATTGTCACTCCTGATTCTTCTAACTTTGAAATCTGGATGATTGTTGACTTGCCTTATGTGATTGATGATTATTTCAGTAGCCTCATCTTTAGACTTTAGGAAATATGTCCAAAAGAACTTTGAGAAATCATCTACAATTACTAGGAAAAATCTTTTCCTTGAGATGGACAACACATTGACTGGTCCAAACAAATCCATGTGTAGCAATTGTAGAGGTTCTTCAATTGTTGAATCAAGCTTCTTCCTGCATGATGCTTTAATTTGCTTTCCTTTCTGGAAGGCATCACACAGTCCATCCTTAGAAAACTCCACTTGAGGAATACCTCTAACCAGTTCTTTCATGACAAGCTCATTCATGGTCTTGAAGTTTAGATGGGACAGCTTCTTGTGCCACAACCAACTTTCATCTTGACTTGCTTTACTGAGAAGACAAGTGACAGATTCTGCATTTGATGAGTTGAAGTCAGCTAGGTACACATTTCCTTTTCTCACTCCAGTGAGAACCACTTTGTTGCTCCTTTTGTTTGTCACAACACATGCTTCTGAATTGAAGGTTACTGAATTGCCCTTATCACAAAGCTGGCTGATACTCGGCAAATTATGCTTGAGACCATCCACTAGGGCAACCTCCTCAATGTTGACATTATCTTTTGAAATCAAGCCATATCCCACAGTATAACCCTTGTTGTCATCTCCAAAAGTAATACTTGGGCTAGCTCTCTCCTTGAACTCTGTGAGCAAGGTAGAATCTCCAGTCATGTGTCTTGAACAACCACTATCCAAGTACCACAGATTCTTTTTATTTCCCTGATTACTTGAAGAACTTGTTTTTGTTTCATTAGATTTGGCCATTAGGGCTAGATTTACATAGCTGACATCTTCATCCTCATCCAAACCATCTGATGCCCAGTCATTTTCTTGTGTAATAAAAGCCCTTTCCTTTTGTTTGAGCAACTCAAAATACTTCCGTTTATAATCTACTGGCTCAAACTTCTTCTTGCTGGAATCTGACTTTCTACACTCACTGGCAAAATGCCCTGCCAAGCCATATTTGAAACATTTGAATTTTGATTTATCCACCATGTTTCTATTTGGCTTAGCTGCTCCAAAGTTCTTCTTGAACTTGAACTTGGCAAATCTTCTGGAAAGGAATGCGAGATGTTCATCAATATCATCCATATCATCTTGGCTCAAAGAATCTTCAATTTCAGCTACCATCTCCTTGCCCTTGTTTTCACATACCTTTGAATTAGACTCAATAGCTTCTACCTTCACCTCTTTCTCTTTCTACAACTCAGCAACTAGTGCTATGGACTATCCTTTCTTCTTTCCTTTCTCCATCCTATCATCTTGCTCTATTTCAAGCTCATAAGTTTTCAGGATGTCATACAGTCTCTCCAAGGTAAACTCCTTGTAATCTTAAGAATTTCTCAGTGAGACTGTCATTGGTTTCCATTCCTTTGAAAGAGATCTAAGGACCTTGAGATTGGTGTTTTTTGTCTGATAGACTCTTCCATGCAACTTCAGAGCATTTAGTAGTTTTTGAAACCTACTAAGAATGTCAGTGAGAGACTCACTATCTTCACAATGAAAATGCTCATATTGCTGAATTAGCAGCTGCATCTTATTCTCCCTTACTTGCTCAGTACCATCACAAATAATCTGAATTGTGTCTCAAACCTCCTTGGTTGTTTTGTAGTTAATGTTGTTATCAAACATATCACCATCAATCCATTGAACAATATATTTATGGCCTTCTTGTCTTTCCTGACTTTCTCAATATCAGGATCTGACCATTCATGCCTAGGCTTGGGAACAGATGGTTCATTCCCTGTTGCAGCTCTCATTGGTACATGAGGGCCCCTCTCTATGCAATCCACACAGGCCTCATCTTGAGAAAGAAGATGTAGGTACATCTTCACCTTCCAGTGGTGATAATTGTCTTTGTCCAGAATTGGAGTCTTGACTCCAACATCCTTCTTGTCCATCTTGTTGTTTTGTTGTGATCTTTAAACTCTTTATACTTCATGAGCTTGCTCTGATACCAATTGTTATTCCCTAACAATACAACAAGAATTACAGAAGGGGGGTTGAATGTAATTCTGGCTTCTTTTTAACATTTATGAAAAATGGTTTTAACTCAATTTATATCTAACTGTTTGATTTGCAAAGTGCGGAATACAGAGTTAATTTAATCAAACATAAAGTAATAAAAACTCAAGTCTTTAAAACTTTCTGGTGGATTTGAATGTATCCACCAGATATATATATATATATCAAGAGAACCCTGTAAGCTAGAATAGCTCATAGCTGCTTTACAAGTGAACAAACAAACTACAGAGAAATTCTCCAGAATATTGTTAGTGTATACTGAAAATATTTATTTGAAGTATGTACATTTATTTCTGGCCAGTTTATTTGAGAATCATTTGAATGTTTACATGTTGTCTAATATTATATATTGTGAACAATCTAGTATCAAATGGGATACAGTATATTAGATTGTTAAATACGGTTATATAATATAATAAGGTTCACAGCACAGCTGGTATTGGACAATCCACTGGTATGGCTGTAGTATTATTTAGATTAGTTTATATTGACTAATAAATAATGCTAGTATACTTTGTGTATATTGAACATGATCAAATTTAGAATTGTTCCCTTAATACTGATTAAGAAGGAGAACTAAGATTCTATGTTATTATTAATGCTTATGTTCTTAATCCGGAAATAGTAATTGACACGTGTATATTATTTACATGCTTTGATTTATATATGAAATAATTCTTTTGAATTATATCATTATATTTTGGGTGATGGAATTATATACATGGTGGATATTATTTATTGAAGGAATCCATGTCCTGATAATATTCGGGTTAATGATGTCCCCTTGAAAGCTCAAAAAGATTTAATTATGTGAAACCCTGCAGGTGGAATTTATTCTGGCATAATTAAATAAAGGTTGAGTGGATGATCAAGGATAAAAGATATTAATTAAATAAATTATCAGTAATTTATTTAATTAATGGACATATGATAATTTAAACATGGGGAATTTAATAAGCAAATAATATTGGAACCGAATTAATTAAATTACGGTATTAGGAAAGGTAGTGCAAATATTAATTCTTTAGTGGATTGAATTAATATTTAATTACATTGGGCTAGGCTCAAGATGTAATTAGAAGGCCCAACCTAATTATCCATGGTCCCTATTGTAGCCTATATATATTCTTATTCTCTTCTTGCTTGGAAGTGGGTGAAAACATATTGTAGCCACCAAGGAGCAAGAAGAGAGGATAACTTGAGAAGACGGAGGTCACACTTCGCTCAAGGGAATTTGGGAATACAATAGAAGAGCGTGGAATCAACCATTCACAAGATAATCCTCTTTTCGTAATCTTTATCGTAAAACGTAGTAACACCCTAAGTCTGTGGTTCCCAACAATTGGTATCAAGAGCCTGGTAATGGGTTCTACGTTTTATGATATAATGTCCATGTCGTAATTATATATGCGTGTATATAGTGTTTTTCTTGTATTGGTTTTGATGCAGGTTGTTAATCCACTATTATGGCCATGTATATTTTAATTATGTGTTTCGATCCCACGTGGTTTAATCATGGTTAATTTTTATTTTGGTTTCCACGTGGTTTAATCGTGGTTGTAATTTACACGAGGGTTGATCGTGTTAGAATAGATTTTACAAAATTAGTTTTGTATTAGGTCTATTTTTTTGTAATTGTTCCGGGTATTTTGTAATAGTTATGTGCGATCGGAATCCAATCAATTCCAGTAGTTTTTTGTTCCGCTGTGCGATTACAAGGGGCTGCTGTTGATGTTTGGATCGAACAAAATCAAAACAAAACTCACAGAAAAGCAACAGGCACGCGCGCTGCGGCCGCTGCGGCAGCTGGGGCTGCTGGGGCCGCTGCGGCAGCTGGGGCTGCTGGGGCCGCTACGGCCGCTGGGACTGCTGGGGCTGCTGTGGCAGCAGGGGCTGCTGGGGCTGCTGTGGCAGCAGAGGCTGCTGGGGCTGCTGGGGCTGCTGGGGGCGTCGGGGCGCGCTTGGGGCAGATTTTTTTTGAGAGCTGGATTTTTTTTTCAAGGGCCATAATAGTGGAAAATTTATTTTAATTTTTTCCATTAAATTTTAATTATTGCTTTAATTTATTGATTATGTGTGTCGTTAATTATGTGTGTAATTCTTTTAAAATTGCATGTTTAACTTAATTAGGATGACATAGACATAAATTTTATTTATTGCTTTAATTAAATGTTATATGTTGCTAAAATTATGTGTGTATTTTGAATGCATGATTAGATATAATTATAACAACATAGGGCCCCATTTAATTTTAAAATTCCTCAATTTTAATAAAAAAAAAATCTAAGTGGGAGAGGGAATTAATATGAAATTAAATCCCATGGTCTCCATTATTGGTTGTAGTAATTTAACATAAAGACGAATATAAATTATATATACGTCACCCATCGTGGCATGTAATTTATGGTGTCTAGAATATTATAGAAATTACTAGATCAAACTTCTTAAATTAATAAATTTTGAAAGGAATAAATACGGATTTTCTTTATTTCTGATTTGGGGCGATTTTGTCAAAAACAGGTTCATCGAACTTGTAAGGCTGTGGGTTTTAAGCGAGACCGATGTGACTCCTCCACTACCTGGAAATCAAACCATTGATGAATATTGAATTGAAGTATTCTATTCAAGGCAAAATTACGAATATTGGAAGGTATACACGCCACCCATCATGGCGTACCAAGTTCCATAGATTTCGAATAATTTAAGATTTGATGTGGGTATACACTTAGCTATGAAAAATAATATAGTCCACCCCAACGTGGCATATTGTTTAGTAATAGGACCGAAGTAACATTTAAACAAAATTAGGTGGTATACATGTCACACATCGTGGCGTACCAGAAGCTTATGGTGTTTAGATGTTAGTGCATTAAATTTTAATAATTTAGATCTTAATAATTAATGCACCCTTATTTATGTGATGTTTTAATGCATGATTCTCAGGATAAAATGGGCTTTAATCCACTATTCACCATACTTAAGGATAACAAACTTACCGGACCTAACTATATTGAATGGAAACGAAATTTGGACATTGTGTTGACTGCTGAGGAGTACAAGTTTTGCACTTATGAACCCAAGCCTGAACAGCCTATTGCTGATGCTCCTGAAGATGAGAAAGAGTATTATAAAACGGTGGATTAAGGCTGATGAGATGTCGCGATGTTACATTCTGGCAGCAATGTCGGGTGTTTTGCAGCATCAGCATCAGTCTATGGCCACTGCTTCGGATATGCTCTTTAATCTCAAGGAACTTTTTGGAGATCAGAATAGGGCTTCTAGGCAAGTAGCCATGAAGGCTTTAATGAACACTCAGATGGCTGAAGGCACACCTGTAAGGGATCATGTTCTCAAGATGATGTCGTATCTGAATAAGATAGAGATCCTTGGTGCTGAACTTGACGGGGAAACCCAGATTGACATTATCCTTATGAGCTTGTCCAAGAGTTTTGAGCAGTTCTGCTTGACTTACAACATGAACAAGAGGCCGTATAGTCTCGCGGAACTGCTGACAGAACTTCAGGCAGCTGAAGGATTATTTCGGCAGAGTCTTCAAGTGAATGTGGCTGAGAAAGGTTCTTCCTCTAAGCCGAAAGGTATTAAGAAGAAGAAAAAGGCTCAGACACAGAAAGCTGTGAAGGCAGTGGGAGTTCAGGGTGGTGTGAAAAAGCCTATGGGAAAGTGCTTCAGATGCAAACAGTCAGGTCACTGGAAACAGGATTGTCCTCTTCCTAAGAAGACAAACAATACTGGTATGTCTCTTTCTCTAGTTACAGAAACATTTATAGCGGCTATATCTACGAGCACTTGGTGTGTAGATACAGGAGCCACTGATCATGTTTGTAATTCTATGCAGGGGTTCCAACTATCCAGAATGCTTAGAGATGGTGAGATATACATGTTCATAGGAGATGCTACGAAAGTAGCAGTAGTTGCAGTAGGAGTTATTCATTTATCTTTTGGTTCTGATAGGATTTCGGTTTTGAACAATTGTCTTTATGTACCTTCTTTTAGAAGGAATTTAATTTCAGTTTCTAAACTTGCTTTGGATGGTTATAATGTTTGTTTGGATCGTAATGTTTCTATTATGATGAATAAACGAATTATATGTTCTGGTACATTGCAAGACAATTTGTATATAATTAATCCTAGTCAACCTGCATTGTAACTGCAATTTAGGGAATTGAACAACACATCTTCTAACTCTACTAAAAGAAAGGAACCTTCTAGTTTGAACCAAACATATCTTTGGCACTTGAGATTAGGTCATATTAACTTGAGGAGGATTCAAAGACTGGTAGTAGACGGGCCTTTAAGCTCATTGGCAGTGGAGCCATTTCCAGTTTGTGAATCCTGCTTGGAAGGTAAAATGACTAATAGGCCTTTCAAGGCAAAGGGGAATAGAGTCAAACAAGTATTAGAATTGGTTCACTCTGATTTATGTGGACCCATGAATATCCAAGCAAGAGGTGGTTATGAATATTTCGTCACTTTCATTGATGATTATTCTAGATATGGGTACGTTTATTTGTTGCGCCGTAAGTCTGAGTGCTTTGATAAGTTCAAAAAGTACAAAGCTAAAACGGAGAAGCGACTTAATAAAGGTATCAAGTCACTACGATCAGATCGTGGTGGCGAATACTTGCTTGGAGAATTTAGGGAATATTTATCAGAAAATGGGATAGAATCCCAGTTAACTGCACCAGGCACACCCCAGCAGAACGGTGTAGCAGAGAGAAGGAACTAGACTCTTTTAGAGAGTGTTAGATCGATGATGAGTTATTCAGATTTACCCAAGTCATTTTGGGGACATGCCTTAGAGACAGCAGCTTATCTTCTGAACTTAGTACCTTCTAAGTCGGTTCCTAAAACCCCCTTAGAATTGTGGACCGGGGATAAACCGAGTATAAGACATATTCGAATATGGGGTTGTCCAGCACATGTGCTGAACAAGAACGCGACTAAGTTAGAATCTCGTACAGAAGTAAGGTTGTTTATAGGCTACCCCATGGGAACGAAAGGATATTTATTTTATAGTCCGAAGAATCGGGATGTCATTGTTAGCACCAATGCAAGATTCTTGGAGGAGGACTATATAATGAATCACAAACCCATGAGTAGTGTCGTTTTAGAGGACCTAGTGGGAGGGACAAATAATACCCATGAAGCTGTAGTACAAGTAGAACAACCACAACATAATGTACAACCTGTCACTAATACCGCACCAGTGCCTCGTCGTAGTGGGAGGGTTGTTCAACAGCCTGATAGATTCATGTTTTTGGGAGAGCCTTCAGACTTGGTCCCTGGTGAACATGATGATGATCCCCGTACATACGAAGAGGCAGTACAAGACAAAGATGCAGATCTTTGGCAAAAGGCGATGGAATCTGAGATAGAATCAATATATTCTAATCAGGTATGGGAGCTCGTAGAACCACCCAAAGGTATAAAACCTATTGGATGTAAGTGGATCTACAAGAAAAAGAGGGGATTAGATAAAAAGGTGAAAGCCTAGAAAGCAAGACTTGTTGCGAAAGGGTATACTCAGAAAGAAGGTATCGATTATGAGGAAACCTTTTCACTAGTAGTCATGCTTAAGTCAATCCGTATTCATTTATCTATAGCAGCTCATCTCGATTATGAGATTTGGCAAATGGATGTCAAGACAGCTTTTCTTAATGGAAGTCTTGAAGAAACTATCTATATGCAGCAACCAAAAGGATTCATTAAGGAAGGCCAAGAGCATCTGGTATGTAAGCTTAAGAGGTCTATTTATGGACTTAAACAAGCTTCTAGAGACTGGAATATTCATTTTGATCAGGCAGTCCAGTCATATGGATTTGATCAAAGTCCAAGCGAATCGTGCGTGTATAAGAGAAGTGAAGGTAATGCAGTGGTTTTTCTAGTACTATATGTAGATCATATTTTACTCATTGGAAACAATGTTGAGATGTTGTCATCAGTAAAGGCATGGTTGTTCAAACAATTTGACATGAAGGACTTAGGTGAAGCGGCATACATCCTTGGGATCAAAGTTATAAGGGATCGCAAGAAAAGGATGTTGGCTTTATCTCAAGAGCCCTACATTGATGAAGTATTAGCTCGTTTTAACATGCAGAACTCCAAGAAAGGTTTTTTACCTTTTAAGCATGGAGTTGCTCTATCTAAGAAGCAGTGTCCTTCGACACTTAAGGATATAGAGAGCATGAAAGCAGTTCCTTATGCTTCAGCATGTGGAAGCTTAATGTATGATATGTTATGTACGATGCCTGACATCTGCTTTGCTGTAGGCATGGTTAGTAGATATCAGTCGAACCCAGGTCAGGAACATTGGAGTACAGTAAAAACTATACTCAAAGTACCTGAGAAGGACTAAGGAGTATATGTTAATTTACAAGGCCTCAGATCTATTTCCTTTGGGATATACTGATTCAGATTTCCAATCAGATAGGGATAAGAGGAAATCAACCTCGGGATATGTTTTTACTTTGGGAGGTGGAGCCGTTATATGGAGGAGTGTAAAGCAGAAATGCATTGCAGACTCTACCATGGAGGCCGAGTATGTGGCGGCCTCTGAGGCTGCCAAGGAGGCTGTATGGTTCAGGAACTTCCTTTTGGACTTATATGTGGTACCTAATTTGCCTAGGAGCTTGACGGTGTATTGTGATAACACTGGTGCTGTGGCAAATTCAAAGGAACCGCGAGACCACAAAGCAGCTAAACATATTGAATGTAAGTATCATCTCATACGAGGAATCGTAAAGCGAGGGGATATAGTTGTGGATCACATATCATCATAAGACAACCGAGCAGATCCTTTCATAAAGAGCTTGCCAACCAAGGTTTTTGACAAGCATGTGGAAGCGATAGGAGTCAGATGGATGGACACATAGATTTTTATGTAATAGTGGATTAAATAAACACTGATGTACACATAGAATATTTTGAGTATAAGTGGGAGATTGTTAGTGTATACTGAAAATATTTATTTGAAGTATGTACATTTATTGCTGTCCAGTTTATTTGAGAATCATTTGAATGGTTACATGTTGTCTAATATTATATATTGTGAACAATCTAGTATCAAATGGGATACAGAATATTAGATTGTTAAATACGGTTATATAATATAATAAGGTTCACAGCACATGTGGTGTTGGACAATCCACTGGTATGGCTGTAGTATTATTTAGATTAGTTTATATTGACTAATAAATAATGCTAGTATACTTTGTGTATATTGAACAGGATCAAATTTAGAATTGTTCCCTTAATACTGATTAAGAAGGAGAACTAAGATTCTATGTTATTATTAATGCTTAGGTTCTTAATCCGGAAATAGTAATTGACACGTGTATATTATTTACATGCTTTGATTTATATATGAAATAATTCTTTTGAATTATATCATTATATTTTGGGTGATGGAATTATATACATGGTGGATATTATTTATTGAAGGAATCCATGTCTTGATAATATTCGGGTTAATGATGTCCCCTTGAAAGCTCAAAAAGATTTAATTATGTGAAACCCTGCAGCTGGAATTTATTCTGGCATAATTAAATAAAGGTTGAGTAGATGATCAAGGATAAAAGATATTAATTAAATAAATTATCAGTAATTTATTTAATTAATGGACATATGATATTTTAAACATGGGGAATTTAATAAGCAAATAATATTGGAACTGAATTAATTAAATTACGGTATTAGGAAAGGTAGTGCAAATATTAATTCTTTAGTGGATTGAATTAATATTTAATTACATTGGGCTAGGCTCAAGATGTAATTAGAAGGCCCAACCTAATTATCCATGGTCCCTATTGTAGCCTATATATATTCTTATTCTCTTCTTGCTTGGAAGTGGGTGAAAATATATTGTAGCCACCAAGGAGCAAGAAGAGAGGATTACTTGAGAAGACGGAGGCCACACTTCGCTCAAGGGAATTTGGGAATACAATAGAAGAGCGTGGAATCAACCATTAACAAGGTAATCCTCTTTTCGTAATCTTTATCGTAAAACGTAGTAACACCCTAAGTCCGTGGTTCCCAACAAATACAACTTACAAATGTTTCTCTGCTAAAAATGTGTTTTCTTAGTTTGTTAGTCAGTTTGTTCTACTAGCTACACTTGGTTTATATATCACTAAGTTTACATGATAATAGGACAGGATAATAAAACAAAACCTATCAAGTCTAATTTCATGCTGCTTCACTACTCTATTTCAGCATCTGTGAAAATCTTCATAACTTGCATGGAAATGGTAATGCTTCTTTGTTCTCATTTTCCTATTAAATAGGCTGCCACATTCCTTTTGCAAACACTCGACGCATGTGACTGTGTTGTCACTGTCAACGGATATTTGAATTGATCATCCGTCGGGTACATGCTTGTCATCCATCGGGTAGCCTTGTTGATCATCCGTCGGGTAGCCATTTATCACTTGACTCCATTTTATTTGTGCAGAATTACAAGACATCTTATATTTATATTTAATCAACCTATTCTGCACATCTACTAGCAGTCTACATATAACGACTCGTATATTTTTATACTGTTTAAATGTGTAATTATTAAATAATTACATAAATAAAGTATGTGTATGGGTTCAGTCAGCTGGATATTATTTTTGTTAATATTTTAATTAATTATGTGCGATTATTGGTGTTCGAGAATCATTTGTTTATTTAGTTAAGATGCTGTGTTGATTGTTTTATAGTTAAAGGTGATGTTACTCAAAATTTATTTTCATAAATAATTGGATTGTCTTTAAAATTATCTTGATCGCTTTACCATTTTATTTATTATTTTTAGGAGTTTATAAAATTGAGAAATCAATATTTTATTGATTATTTAGCCATATATGATTTTCTGATTTGCAATTATGGTTAAATCCGTATTTAATTCCAAAGTTCCTCAAAAATTATGAAACTCGTATGTATTTAAGTTTGGAATATTTTGAGAATTTTAAAATTATTTTGGTAATTTTCGGGATAAATATCATCTGCGTGTTATTTCGGTTATTCGTCGAAAACAGGTATCAATCGTGTTTCAAAAATTTATTTTAAAATTTTGAAAATTCTATTTTTATTAACTTTTAATTTTTTGTGGTATTTTATAAAATAATTTGTCAATGTTCGGGTTTTAATTACCCGTGACTTGCTCATTAAAACTAAAATGCGGGTTAGACGTACATTAGTCTCGGGTTTACGCAGTGATTTGTTAAATAATAAGCGAAGGGGGGGGCATATTTAATAAGTTCAACCCGTTTTCTTCTCCCAGTATTAGTTCAATCCCTAATTTATCATTCTCCTCCCTGTTCATCTCTCTCGTTTAATCTCTCCCTCCGCTCTCTTCCTCTCTCGCTCTCAAATCTCTCCTGTTATTCTCTCTCTCCCCGTCTCATTTTCGTCCCATCTCTCCGCGTTTCCTTCTCCCTCTCCTCACCCCTTTCCTTCCTCTGTTTTTCGCCGCCGTCCCACCGTCACCGATTCCTACCGCCACCAGTAAATCCTCTACCTACCTCTTGGTTTTCCCCTCTATTTTCCATTCTTTTTGTCCCTGTTTCGTTTTTTCCCTTTCCCTTGCCCTGTTCGTGTGTTTTGTGCTTAACTTTGTGCAGTCTGTGTGTATATGTGTGTTTTTAGCATGTGTGAATGTGTGTGTGTATGTGTGTTTTGGGGTTGTTTGGCTGAGGTTGGTTGTGTATTACTGTGCAGTTGGTTGTGCAGTTGGTTATGTGATCTGTGGCTTCGACTTTACATTTTCTGTTATGCATTTTATTTACTATGTATGCAGGAAAATTATTTGAGTATTATTCGAGAAATAAAAGCTTTTAGTTGCGGAAATTATTAATCGGTAAAATTTATATGGAAACCCGTATTATAAGGGTACCGATAAATTTTGCCGCCGTCGATGATGAGTTTATAAAACGAGTCGAGGGTGGACGGTGATGACGTTGTTCTGA
Organism: Apium graveolens; assembly: GCF_009905375.1. Lineage (NCBI taxonomy): Eukaryota > Viridiplantae > Streptophyta > Magnoliopsida > Apiales > Apiaceae > Apium > Apium graveolens. The sequence goes on along the minus strand of NC_133656.1, from coordinate 43,317,603 downwards.
GTCCTACAATTTAAAATACAAAATACGATTTAAAATGCGAATTGCAAATAAAACTATAAACTGTGATTAAAATTATAAAACGAGACTAACAATTAATAATTTTATTTAATTGGTAATTGAGAATTTTGGACTGATATTGATGGCTGAAATCGGTGGTTTGGTTTGGATTGTGATTGATTGTAGTTGTGTTTGTTTGGACGTCGAGATGTTCGACGGGTTAGCCGATAATCAAAGGAGGTGCTACCCGATTTCTGAGAAAATTTAATTACGAAAATACGGGGCCGCACCCAATGACTATCGGGACGTCGATCGGTTATATGTACGTACCTTATACGAAATCTGATTATGTGTTGTGATGAAATACTTTACGAAAATCGATAACCCTATTTTCATAATAGGATAAACATATCTATTTTCTAAAAACGAACCGACTTTCGAAGATGTGAACCCTAATTGATACGTGTATTATTATGTGAAGTATTACGAGTCAAATTTTGTTAACGTTGGGTATATGGTTAGCGAGGATATGTCAAGCATAATCGAAGGTCTAAGTTAGGGTGTTTCGACTTTGTAGGTGCTAGAGGGAAAGCCCAAGAGTTGGCGTTGGATAGCCTAGTGGACAATCGACAAGTTCAGTAAGGTTCCAATCGAAGGACCTGAGTGTTGGAGTCGAATCCAGGGTAATCTAGTGGTTAGACGTTAAAGTCTGAGCGTCTGTGTCGGCTCAAGGTCAATCAATAATATTTGTAAAGTTCTGCAAGGCAAGTACCCCTGACCATTCTTTTATGGTTCAGTATATATGAATAGCTGTTATTTTATTCTCGTAATAGAACATAAACGTTTTAAGTTACGTATCCCCTTTGTTTGAAAATGTTGTTAAATATGTGTCTTTGGGGAAAAGTAACTTCTGAAAATACCTATCTCTAAAGTGTGATTAAAAATGGAAAAGAGGTTTTGAGTAGTGTGCTGTGACAGAATTCATTTTAACAAGGGATAGGTAAAAGTGATTTTGAAACTGGATAAAATGAATCAGATATTGAATAACATTGCGTAAGTGGCTAATTCGGATGCGCGCATTACATAATCGATTAGTCCAGCATAGTTAATCAGAGACCTAGCTAGTCTCTGCGGATCCGGTGATTTTATGTGAAAGCCCAATCAGCTTTCCTAGACATTTTATGTGATAGCCCGGCCAACTATCCTAGATAATTCATGCGGAGGCCTGATCAGCCATCCCTAGATAACATCCAATATATATCTAGTTTTGATTAAGTGGTTCCCGTAACGGAACAGATGAATTTGTGCTTCCAGTAATGGAACAAGTGGTTTTGAGGTTCCCGAAGAGGAACAAGTTTTTATAGGTCCTGTGATGGGACAAGTTTTATGGTTCCCGTAATGGAATAAATGGTTTTGGGTCCCCGTAACGGGACAAGTGGTTTTATGGTTCCTATAATGGAACAGAAGGTTTAAAAATGAAAATAGCATGCTAAAATTTAACTCTGGTATTTATACACAGCACACGACTGTTGATTTTGGTTTTACAGAGCATGCTAGTTTTGATATCCAGTTCACACATGTTTTACTTGTTTCTAGCAAGTTATAATTTCTGTTCCTATAATTGTTTATCATAAACTGTTTCTGATTACTATTCATATAGTGGTACTGCTGAGCAATTGATTGCTCACCCTTGTAAAGTGTTATATATATATATTGCAGATGCCTAGGAGATTCTTCGATGATAGTCGGGCAGAGTTCCAGATCCTTTCGTGTCGGACTCCTCTGAGATGGTTGTGCTAGACCAAGGGTGGTCTGTTGAGTTGCTGTGTTAAGTTAGCTGCGTCGAGATGATTGTTGTAAGTTTGAGTTGTGTTAGTTGAGTATCCTGAGTCATACTTAAACCTGGAAAAGGTCTTGGTAAAGGGGTCGTAGTTATGTTTTAGATTGATTTATAATTGTTATTACTGTTTGTTGATGACGTCAACTCCTGACCCCGGGGTTGAGGCCGTCACAGTTGGTATCAGAGCTACAGGTTTGAGTCTTTGATTTAGGTTAGGAATAGAGTCAGAAGAGTGTAAGAAGGTTTATTCTATATAGATATGAGTCAGCAACTCAACCAGAGGAGCGAGTCTGTGAGTTTAGTCAAGGATTTGAAGGCGTAATCCTGATGTCTGTTGAGGATTGGCTGGAACTGCCCTAGATTTTAGTAAGTCTCCCTTATATATAGGTATCATTGGCAATGTCTAGTTGAGGTTTCTAGTTTCTTTTCTTGAGTGAGGGAATCTGATCATGAAAGTTCTTGTGGAAGGGTAATAGTCCACGGCTTCCATGACAGCCGAGTCTTATAGTGAATATGGATTAGTACTGAGGTTTATACCTTGAGCCCTTATATTTCTTTCCTCGGAGGTTCTATCGGTTGATTGGGGCATACAATACATATGATGTGACTATTTGTCTCTGTGACAAAGGGTCTGGTGGGACGCCACTGAATTATTTATTGTAAACTGTATGGTACTAAGATTGGCCATCTTACGTACTTGTATGGTTGCTCCCAGTCATATACGCATTTCCTTCAGGTTTCTTTTAGAATGAATTATCCTGATCTCGAAATTTTATTTGGTATTTTATGACAATGAATTTCCTTCGGTAACCACTGTGATTATATCATCCTAGTTGTGGGAAGTAAACAAAGAGTCTGTATCCAGTTGCTATTTTGGAATGATTGCAACAGTAAGGATTTGTGATCCATTGGAAAGGATTGTTGTATTAGAAAAGTTAATTCAGACATTGCCGAGCCCATGGAAAATGATAGGGAACTACCTTTAGAAGAGTGGTTGGATGAAACTTGGACTAGTAGGCCTCGCAAAGGTTCTTAAGTTGACCTAGTTTTCGAGGTTGCATGTTGGTAATTGTAGCTGAAATAGCCAACCCCATTTTATTAGATGGTTGGTGTATTTGTTAGTGGTGTGGTTGGTATGGATGGGTTGATAGGGTTGTTGGTTGATTGTTGTTGTCGGCTTGAGTCCGACTGGTAGTCAATAATGTAGCGGAAATGCCGTCCAAATTTTTGGAAAGTACCCTACTTTTAAAGATACAACGTATACTATGATGTGTTACTGATGTTTATGTTGATACTCTAATTAGTCAATTAAAAGAGAGGATTCGTGCTTCGTTATTAAAGGTTGCAGCTTTAGAAAAGCTGATTCCGTGGAAGATGGATCAATTGTAAGAGATAAGAAATTGCCTTGGGAAGGATGATTGATTGAAGCTCAAACTAGTGCGGTAGCCAAGCCTGTGATTCTTAAGATCAACTTGAGTTATCAGTTTACCCTTTTATGGGGTTATGCCTAGTATAACCCGTCTAGCCTTACGGTATAAGAAACCTGTTATTGTTGTAACTTAATAGTGCTAGAAGGGTGCTGGGTGGTTGTATTGAGAGGGCATATCATAATGTTTAGTACCTTTATATTCCAGTTTTCTGCGCTGTTATTGATTTTGCTACTGTTATCATTGCTAATGTTGCTAGTGCTGTTAATCTAGATATCTTTTACAAATGGATCCTAAGAATAAAAATATGGGTGCTTTGGTTGGGCAGCATTTTCCTGACATAAGTGCACCGTTTGAACGGTGACATTTTGATATACAATCTTGTTATGATTTTGAATAAATTCCCTGTTATATTTCAGGAAAATGTCACCCAAGAAAGCTACCCAGTCTAAAGAAGACAGTAGTTGTTTGGCGGAGGGTCCAGTTATAAATAAAATTCTAGATTTGTTGCGCCAGCAACAGCAACAACAATTGCAGTTAATCCAACAGGTTCAGCAGCAACAACATCAACAAGGAGAGCTAAACCAAATTACCTGTTTCAAATCCTTTCAGTCTGTTAAACCCCCAGAATTCAAGGGTGAAGTAAATCTTGTTGCCAGGAATTGGCTAAAGGAAATGGAAAAGGCACTTACCCTCCTGCAAGTAAATGATGATCTTAAGACTGATTATGCGAGTTACTTTCTCAAGAATGAGGCAAATTATTGGTGGGAGTCAACTCGAGTGTTGGAAGGAGAAGGCCCTGTTTCTTGGACAAGATTTACAGAATTATTCTTGGAGAAGTATTTTCCCGATGGTTTAAGGAATCAGTTGGAAGTTGAGTTTCCGGAACTGAAACAAGGTGAAAGAAGTGTGTTGGAGTACGAGGCCAAGTTTACAGAATTGGCCCGATTAGTACCTAAGTATGTAAGTACAGAGATTCAGAAAGCAAGGAGGTTTCAGCAAGGGTTGAAGCCTGAGATTCGCAAAGGAGTCGTGGCATTGCAACTTAAGACATACTCCTCTATGGTTCAGGCCGCCCTGGTAGTGGAAAGTGATCAGAAGCTGGTTGTTAAGGAAGAAAGTGATAAGAAAAGGAAGTCGGAAGGTGTTATGAATAAGGCAGACCAAGGAGGATCCAGTCAGGAGTTTGAGAATCGGTTTGGCCGAAACAAGAGTAAGGGATTCCGGAGACAGAGTTTATTTCAGGCTAGGTCAAATGCTACTTCAATTGCTTCCACTCCAGCTCCATCAGTCAAGTCAACAGTGGATTGTAAGTCCCGCGATAGGAGACATAGTGGGTCATGCAAAAAGAATGTGCAATGTTTCAAGTGTGGACATAAGGGTCATTATGCATCGGAATGTAATCCAGAAAATCCAGGAGTTACGTGTTATAATTGTGGAAAAGTGAGGCATATTGGAAGGAGTTGTAGAACGGTTACTCAAGATACTATATTTCAAGGGCCAACATCCAGCATAGCTAGAGGCAGAAATTTTAAAAGGACTAAAAGATCGAGCATTTAGAATTCGAATGTAGTTGCACCTAATTTAACACCCTTCGAGCTAGTAAAGTTTGATGTGATTTTAGGCTTGGACTGGTTGTCCTATGGTAAGGTAATGAGTGGTTTTTAGAGGAAGCGAATTGTAAGTGTATAGAAGCAATATAAGAAGTTCTTTCAATCATGCGAGAAAAGAAGAAATAAGTTAGGGATAGTGTTGGAAAAGAAAAGGGACGGAATTACAAGATTGTGTACCGATTATCGGAAGTTTCTCAAAGCGATGAATAAGAATAAATAACTTCTGTCAGGAATTGATTACTTATGTAACTTAGTTTAAGGAATGTGTAATCTCTCGGGAATTTACTCGAGATCCAGCCTGAGAACATGTCAAATAATGCGGTGTAAACGAGTTATGAGCATTGCAAATTTGATGATATCATGTGAAGTAACCTCTGTATGAGTCGTCTCCCAGAATTTAAAGAACATAGTGTATGAGGAGTGGTTGGATAAGCAAATTGTATTTATTGATAACATCCTCAGCTATCTAAAGAATGATAAAGTAGGTATAGAGCGCTTAAGGACTTTCCTATGAAGATTAGAAAGAAGGGTTTGCATCAAAAGAGTATGGATGTAAAAACAGGATCGTGGGTATTAACAATAATTCACTTTGAATGAAAGTGGTTAGGTATAGTTAGAAGGGGCAAGTTGAGCCCTAAATATATATACCTGTTGGAGGTATCAAGGAAGATAGATAAAGTGCTCATGAGTTAGCATTGTCATTACAGTTGCAGACATTTATAATGTGTTTTGCATGTTATTGTTAAAGCGATATGTTCTTGATTCGAACCGAATCATTGAGTAGGAGCCAATGGGCTCTTGTCCAAATTGTTCTGCGTGGAATGATCGACCCATAACCTAGATCGTTATGAGTGAGTCCTTAGGAATGAGTATATATCCATAGGGAATGTGCTTTGAATGAATCCTCAAATAGGAGAGTCTACTTGGGAGTTAGAGTCAGATATGCTTGACAAATATCCTCACTTGTTTGGTTAAAATTCAGATTCTGAGGACAGAATCTTTTTGAGGGGGAAGATTATAACGAATCGTATATTTTTATATTGTTTAAATGTGTAATTATTAAATAATAACATAAATAAAGTATGTGTATGGGTTCAGTCAGCTGGATATTATTTTTATTAATATTTTAATTAATTATGTGCGATTATTGGTGTTCGAGAATCATTTGTTTATTTAGTTATGACGCTGTGTTGATTGTTTTATAGTTAAAGGTGATGTTACTCAAAATTTATTTTCATAAATATTTGGATTGTCTTTAAAATTATCTTGATCGCTTTACCATTTTATTTATTATTTTTAGGAGTTTATAAAATTGAGAAATCAATATTTTATTGATTATTTAGCCATATATGATTTTCTGATTTACAATTATGGTTAAATCCGTATTTAATTCCAAAGTTCCTCAAAAATTATGAAACTCGTATTTATTTAAGTTTGGAATATTCCGAGAATTTTAAAAGTATTTTGGTAATTTTCGGGATAAATATCATCTGCGTGTTATTTCGGTTATTCGTCAAAAACGGGTATCAATCGTGTTTCAAAAATTTATTTTAAAATTTTGAAAATTCTATTTTTATTAACTTTTAATTTTTGTGATATTTTATAAAATATTTTGTCAATGTTCGGGTTTTAATTACCCGTGACTTGCTCATTAAAACTAAAATGCGGGTTAGACGTACATTAGTCTCGGGTTTACGCAGTGATTTGTTAAATAATAAGCGAAGGGAGGGGGGCAGATTTAATGTGTTCAACCCGTTTTCTTCTCCCGGTATTAGTTCAATCCCTAATTTATCATTCTCCTCCCTGTTCATCTCTCTCGTTTAATCTCTCCCTCCGCTCTCTTCCTCTCTCGCTCTCAAATCTCTCATGTTCTTCTCTCTCTCCCCGTCTCTTTTTCCTCCCATCTCTCCGCGTTTCCTTCTCCCTCTCCTCACCCTTTTCCTTCCTCTGTTTTTTTCCGCCATCCCACCATCGCCGATTCCTATCGCCACCAGTAATCAAAGGAAAATTTAATCAAAGGAGGTGCTACCCGATTTCCGAGAAAATTTAATTACGAAAATACGGGGCCGCACCCAATGACTATCGGGACGTCGATCGGTTATATGTACGTACCTTATACGAAATCTGATTATGTGTTGTGATGAAATACTTTACGAAAATCGATAACCCTATTTTCATAACAGGATAAACATATCTATTTTCTGAAAATGAACCGACGTTTGAAGACGTGAACCCTAATTGATACGTGTATTATTATGTGAAGTATTACGAGTCAGATTTTGTTAACGTTGGGTATATGGTTAGCGAGGATATGTCAAGCATAATCGAAGGTCTAAGTTAGGGTGATTCGACTTTGTAGGTGCTAGACGGAAAGCCTAAGAGTTGGCGTTGGATAGCCTAGTGGACAATCGACAAGTTCAGTAATGTTCCAATCGAAGGACCTGAGTGTTGGAGTCGAATCCAGGGTAATCTAGTGGTTAGATGTTAAAGTCTGAGCGTCCGTGTCGGCTCAAGGTCAATCAATAATATTTGTAAAGTTCTGCAAGGCAAGTACCCCTGACCATTCTTTTATGGTTCAGTATATATGAATAGTTGTTGTTTTATTCTCGTAATGGAAAAGAAACGTTTTAAGTTACGTATCCCCTTTGTTTGAAAATGATGTTAAATATGTTTCTTTGGGGAAAAGTAACTTCTGAAAATACCTATCTCTAAAGTGTGATTAAAAATGGAAAAGAGGTTTTGAGTAGTGTGTTGTGATAGAATTGATTTTAACAAGGGATAGGTAAAAGTGATTTTGAAACTGGATAAAACGAATCAGATATTGGATAACGTTGCGTAAGTGGCTAATTCGGTTGTGCGCATTACATAACCGATTAGTCCAGCATAGTTAATCAGAGACCTAGCTAGTCTCTGCGGATCCGGTGATTTTGTGTGAAAGCCCGATCAGCTTTCCTAGACATTTTGTGTGATAGCCCGGCCAACTATCCTAAATAATTCGTGCGGAGGCCTGATCAGCCATCCCTAGGTAACATCCAATATATATCTGATTTTGATTTAGTGGTTCCCGTAACGGAACAGATGAATTTGTGGTTCCAGTAATGGAACAAGTGGTTTTGAGGTTCCCGGAGAGGAACAAGTTTTTATAGGTCTTGTGATGGGACAAGTTTTATGGTTCCCCTAACGGAACAAATGGTTTTGGGTCCCCGTAACGGGACAAGTGGTTTTATGGTTCCTATAATGGAACAGAAGGTTTGAAAATGAAAATAGCATGCTAAAATTTAACTCTGGTATTTATACACAGCACACGACTGTTGATTTTGGTTTTACAGAGCATGCTAGTTTTGATATCCAGTTCACACATGTTTTACTTATTTTCTAGCAGGTTATAATTTCTGTTCCTATAATTGTTTATCATAAATTGTTTCTGATTACTATTCATATAGTGGTACTGCTGAGCAATTGATTGCTCACCCTTGCAAAATGTTTTATATATATATTGCAGATGCCTAGGAGATTTTTCGATGATAGTCGGGCAGAGTTCCAGATCCTTTCGTGTCGAGCTCCTCTGAGATGGTTGTGCTAGACCAAGGGTGGTCTGTTGAGTTGCTGTGTTAAGTTAGCTGCGTCGAGTTGATTGTTGTAAGTTTGAGTTGTATTAGTTGAGTAACCTGAGTCATACTTAAACCTGGAAAAGGTCTTGGTAAAGGGGTCGTAGTTATGTTTTAGATTGATTTATAATTGTTATTACTGTTTGTTGATGACGTCAACTCCTGACCCCGGGGTTGAGGCCGTCACACTACATGATTCATAAGCTACTACAAAATCTATACAAAGTTGTTTGCAGAAATGTGCTACAGGACTTATTGTTATACTCGGTGGATATCAATTAGTCATCCGTCGGGACTATAATTGATCATCCGTCGGGTGCTATAAAATTCACTAAGTTAAATCTACTAAGGTGTTTTGTTTGGCTTATCAGCAAGTACACAACATATTCCTAACAACTCTATCAGTGCATAGCATCAATAATCTCTCGATAATCAATTCAAAATAGAACGCAGAGTTACTTGCCTCAGATACCTTTCCCGTGTCACAGTATTCGAGCTACTGCCACGTAAGACCTCTTTTCCTTTTCTAGCCTGAATGCCTTCACTTTCCAAATCTATAATTTAAAATAAATCCTAATTAGAAACTTTATCGATTCCAAACACTTTTCAGAACGTCTAACTTTCTATCCCAGTCGTGATATTCACACGTAACACATAATAAGTTTTCACCTTTATACTCTTTTTATCACCGAGTAACTCGACACCTTAATTCGACATACTATAATTCGACACACTATAATTATGACAAATAATATCGACAACATTTCTTATGGCACTCTATAGTTTCTTTCAAAAATCGGGCATGAAGTATTCGTAGTTACGCTATCCCGTATAACACAATCACAATCACAATACTCAACCAAAATCTTTAGTCGTTTATACTTAAAAATGTATAACATGCAATCTACCTTATACAGTTAACAACTTTAACGACTTAACATATCAAATCAAAACTATACATGCAAAGACACATATACCATCTCAAAATCAACCGGGTCTAACTTATATAACATGATCTCACGTTTCCAAATTTAATCAAATATCTATAACCAAATTATTCTTAATTTCGAACCCTAATGGAAATGCTACACCAATATTCCAAAAATTCGTACTTAAACACATTCAAACCAAAAATCATAACTTGAATCACTTTCATCGAATTAAACAAGTAACTCGAACTCAAAATTCTCTTTAAAACTAAAAGTTTCTTTTGGGTTTTTGAAAAAGAAAATAACATGCAACACCATTTTTAATAATCGATTACTTACCTCGAACTATATACCAAATTCGAATCATTCTCAAGAAATTAAACTCTAAAACTTTGGAAAATCCATAAACATACACATACATGTAAAGATACAATTTTCAAATGAAGTATTTGTGTAATTATCGAACTCAAGGAGTATCATCGTCCCTGTCCGCTCATCGGAGGGTCACCACCGATGGCGGTAAAGCACGGTGGTGCCCCTTTCGGGGTGTCCTACCGAAACTCTACCAATAAACTTATTTTCACTAATTAAACACACGTATCATCACAGAAATATCAAACAAATAGGCAATCCAACCGATTATAACTAAGAACCGAACCAAAACCCGATTCTTATTCCAATTGGAAGAATAGGACATTCACTGGAGCCCCTGAGATACGACGATCAGTCGTATAATGGTAACAGTAACCTTTTCTACTTATAGACGGATGACTTCCCAACATCCTGGTTGTCACCCAAGCCGCATTCGGGCTTTATATGCTTCCCCATTGCACCAGGGTATATTTTGCATACTTCGTATGTACTTCAGTACATATGGTACCTTCTCATATGGAAAATAAATATGGCAGTCTCCCCAGTCCATGAAGTACTGGTTCTCTACCCCGCCTTATCCTCTTAAGAATCCTATCATATACTTGGAATCATCGAACTATATCCAAGTTCCCCAAGCGTTTTGCTTGTTGATAGGCACAACTTTACCTTATATATATGTACTTCCTAAAGTTTTCGGAGGAAGTACTAAGGATGTGAGTTGACCATTGTTAACAGATAAGTAAATAAGCGGGAGTTTCTTTTGAAACTATATTCAAAATATTTAAAATAAGTCGAGATAATATTCTCCAACGATCTGAAATTATTCGAATAATTTTCTGAAATACGGAAAGTATATAAATCATGTTTTATGATTTTTAAGTCATATAAATCATTTAATCAATAATTAATAATAATTATTATTAAATAGCTAAACCTCGAATATTTATATCTTAAAAGAATATATTTGAAGTAGTATTTCTCAACTAATTTATGTTTAGATAATTAAAGTAATCTTTATTTATTAATCGAGTTTGAAATAATTAATCATTGGAGAATAATTCTCCTATATTAAATGAATAAATGAAATAATATTCATTATTCGAGTAATTAAATATAGTTGAGGGAATACAATTTTTGGAAATCGTTTTAATGAAAGTTCGAGATATTTAATATTTCGCAAGTGGACGTCGAGTCCCTTGGAATAAAATAATTACAGACTTTTCATCGTCCAAAACATCTAGGGGATGATTCCCGTGTTTATATTTTGTAAAAAAAAAACTGACTGACTCTCATTCTTATAACTTATACATCACACTCTACTATAGCGTTAATATTCTTAAATAAAGCACCTCCGAAATACTTCCGGGTTTTCATCAATTTTTATTGACTGATCCTCGGTCTAAAATATATACACACCTAGCTACTCGCTAGCGTTAACGTCCTCAAATATAAACTCCTCCTAGATACTTCCGGGTTTTTATAAGCTTACACCGACGGACTCTCGGTCTAAATATATTATTTTGAACTCGGTATGAACATATACCAGAAATTATGAACAATTGAGTAATGTAATACATCTCAAACTTTGTAAAATAGTTTAAAGCAATCTCATGCATATATCACAATTTTGTAAAATATTCACAACACAACAGTTCTTAAAAGGTAGGTTATAAAAACTTGCCTCAGTATTTCGAGGTGGAGGATGCTCTAGGGTCCGCTCGAAAATCTATAACCATAAACATAAACCGTTTCGTTAGATCCCGTTCTAATTTACGGCGACACGCACTCATATGCTACTTATTATGCACCATCTCAACTTATATTACCCTTATTATTTCTTTAATTACTTGTTCATGTTACAATCGCTTCCTTTTTTGAAGTACCTTATGTCCGTTTATATTTTCATTGTCGGCTCCGCTTATGAGTTCTAGCGGCTTTCTAATCACGCGGTCTTGGCTCCGATATTTTTATAAAATTGAAAACTCATTATTTTCACTTGAAATTTTTATAGCACTTAAGGAACTCCGTTCTCTAATCTCTGTAAAATTTCATGATTTATGAATATTTTTAAGTCGATCATTTCGATTCCCAAAGTTTATAATTCGTAGCAGTTTTTGTCGCGTAAATCACTTTTATTAAAATAGTCATAACTTTTGATCCGATTATATTTTCGGAACCTTCTGCAGAAAATTAATGTTATGTTTTGTTCATTTTACCGATATTATGATTACGATCCGAGTTTCGTTTATGCCTTAAATCTATATACTACCACCAAAAATCATCAAATCATCATCACCAAACTAATTCCTCTCAAGAACATCGTGTTCTTGAGGCAATAATCATCAACCTTAAATCTACTTAACTAAACATCAAGAGTACAACAAATCATTCACCAGAACTATGTTTACAACTATATTCCAAAAGATTCTTGAACTTAAACCTTATATAAAGATGGGTCAAAGATTTATACCTTTATTGAAATCTTGAGATGTGTTATTGATGATGGTGAAGTCTTGGGAATGCTTGGTGGGGTTATTGGAACCTAGATCAACCATTAAAATCAAGAAACCAAAGAAAAGTTACTATTCATACTATTCATTATCATCTTTCTTGAATTTATTTCACCCATCAAACCTCAATGAAATGAGATCAAAAAATTTTCTTACCTTAGTTTAGGATGTATGAAGCTTGGTAATTAATAAGGGATTTTTTCCATGACTAGAGCTTGGAGATTTGAAATTGATTTTCTCATTTCTTTTGCTAGGGCCGAATGGAGAAGAAAAATGGGGGGAGAGAGAGAGAGAGAGTTTTCTTGCTTTCTTGAATGCTTCTTGTATAAGATTGTATTATATGATTTGTATCTCTTCTAGTATATATCTTAGGAATAGATAATGCTGGCATATCTTAAGCATATCTTGCTAGCTTCCTAGGTTAAAAGCTAATCTATTTAGTCTTAGGTTTTAGCTTTAATATTCCTAGCTTTAGGCCATCATTTCTACATATCTAGGTTACTATTTAATGATTTAACCATGGTTAATTTCTTACCATAGTTAATTAGTTTAGTTAGTTTGGTTCGATACGTTTATTTATTCGTTTACGCGTTTGCTCGGTCTCTTAATCATTTTCGTAATAATTTCTCGTAAATGGTTCATGGTGTAAATCCTTTCACATACATTCTTTATATTTTGAAGTATCGTTCTTGGATATAAATCCATAGGAATTTAAATTAGTAATTATGTTGTGATTCCCATAATCCTTGATGGTTCTAAGATACGGTCATTTTTCAAAGTTCATTTTTTTCGAAAACTAATAGCGTTTACATACACTCATTTGGTATGTATAATCACAATATCAACTCGGAATCTTAAATTTAAAACTCCTATATGGTGCGGTCGCAAAAGTTTTTATTAAATCGCAAGGTTACTATTCATAAAGGTCTTTTACCAATGTCAAAAATTTGGGTTCTTATAGTTTTCCCCCCTTAAAAGGATTCCGTCTCGGAATCAGTTTAGAAATAGGCAGGGATACGCTTCTCACATGACCACCTCGACTTCTCACGTTGACTTCGCAGTATTGGATCTCTTCATAAAACTCCCACTCATCCGTCCAATATATTTCCGGGTACTCGTCCTTGTAGACCTATGACCTTTACACGTTACTCCACAAATGCTAAGTCTGGCTGTAAGTTTATTAGCTCGTTTTCAATCATATGTTTGGCATTGACGGTTAAATTCCCTAACTTCGATTCGTGGTACTCGTTATAAACTTGGCGACCGTTCGATGATGGTGCTAATTTATAAGTCAACTTTCTTAGTCCTTTAATTCTTCAACCGGTCCAATAAAACTTGGGTTCAATATTTCTTTCCCTTTCGAATCTCATCACTCACTCCCTGGGAGGTACTTTCAACAATACTTGGTTTGTTACTTCGTACTTTCTGTCTTTATAGTTCTGGTCCGCATATCTCTATTGTTCATCCTGGGATGCCACTAGCTGGGTTCTGATAAGTTCTAGGAATTCCTTTAGTCTGTTAACTCAACAGTGGTCCAGTATCCTCCGCTTACCAATTTCTTCCCAACCTAAGAGAGAACGATTATTTCTTCCGTACAAAGCTTTGTAGCCGTTCCAATGCCCGCATGATAACTCGTTATTGTCGGTAATTCGATTAATGTCAACTGATCGCTTCATTTCCCTTAAAAATCTATAATATGGATGATTAGCGCATCTTCTAGCATTTAGAATCATCCTTCAACTTATTCGTTTCCCTTCCATCGCTCCTACTAGTGCTAGAGTTTCGTTCCTTAACGTTTTCCCATTTTGGCGCATCATCTCTGTCGATTATTTTATATAAAAAGTTCTCATCACATTTCTAAACGCTCGTCTCCTGTTACACGCTTAGCGTCAGATTTAACATTTCTTCCTGTAGTAATGTAAGGCACATCATCTTCCTGTTGCCATCTTGAATGAAGCACCATTTCGTACACAATCGATTGATGAGTTTTAGAATTGTGGAACGCTCAGCTTTCGCTATCGGTCAGACTTTTTTAATCATTCCCCGTATAATATTTATAGTACTATGATACCTCTCGGGTCATGTTCGTTATTCTCTATAGCGCCTTAGATGTATTCTCGTTTGTTGGGAACTGCTACCAGTGGCCTTTAAAGGGCGTGTGCGATCTTTATTGCCTTCAATCAGCTCTAACCATTACATCCTTCGTTCTTGCACGTTGTCCTTCGTAAGGGATATCGACGTCTATTTTACGTATGCTCGCATGGTAAGTATATCTATACGAATTTTCTAGTCAAGGATAGGCGATTCTCCTAACCGTTCCAGATAAAAGGCAAGCCGATAGACGTATCTGCAATGGTTTGGATAGTCCTCCCATTCTACTTGTTGATTTGAGAAATCTAAGTTGTGCCTCTGTCCATCCCTTCTCGCGAAATATCTTGGGTCCTTGTATGGCATGATATCATGGGGTCTCTCTATCACCAATTATTTCTTTCGCGTTCATAATAATTTTTTAAAGTGGAGATTTATCATTTGCATAATAAAATAAGCGGTCTTATTTAACCTATTACTCAAAATCCTCAAACAGTACGACGGCTAACTTGGTTCTTGATAATCCTCTTTCAAAATTTATTATAATAAACTCTCACTCCCATTTGGGTTATTTACAAGCCGCAATTGCCAAAATTTTAATCTTCGCCTTTCCTTTTCACTTTCAACCATGTCAAGTACTGACTTGCCTAATCAATGACATCCCTTTCATATTCGTTCATGACTAATATCCTTTTAAGTTTTTTAGGTATCTTTAACTCTTCATGTTAAGTACTAAAGGGTTCTCTTTATGTTATCCTTCTCATCAGTTGTCCTGAAATTTATTAATCTCAATCTATCTTTTACTACTTAAAGTGCCGGCCACCATATTGGTCTTTCCTTGATGATAATAGATTTCTCAATCACGGTCCTTTATCAATTTGACCAAAACTTCTACGCCGTGTCCAGCGTAAGTAAAAAAAAATTCTAAATTTTCCTCATATTTTAAACTCTTTGTCCCTTTCAGTGCGAACCTTATCGTGATTATTCTAGATTATTGTTATGATGTCTTATGTCACGGTCCTTAAGCTACGTAGACGTATCATTACACTTCACACAAAATCCTATTTTTATCATCGAGCATTTCTAACACGGGGTTGCTACTAACCTTCCCTTCACTTTTTGAAAATCTTATTCCTCGAATTCATACATGCTTGGTCTTTCCCGAATTTATTAGTACCTATCCCGATAATGTTTCACAGAAGCGTACCTCACGAATCACGTTGGTATCTCTATTATCGTTCTTCTATAACCATGTTAAAGATTCTTATGATAATAACTAAATATGGTATTCCCTTTAAAAAAAACTTACTCATCCCGATGCTCCGATTGCACCATCATAGCACGGAGCTTTCAGTCTTATATTACAACAATCTGTTCTCAACTATATCTCTCTTTGTTCAGAAGGCAATTAGCCTTGGAAGAACGATTTTCACAATATCGATGTAATTTAAATAATCTTAACAAGATTTCAAAATCTAACATCTGAACAAATAATGAGCTCTGAATAAAAGAGTCGCAACACTCAAAAGATTTATAACTTGGAAGGAAGAATACAACAATGATTATCCTTCCATGTCCTTAGAATTCTATATTATGATTTTATGGAGAATACCCTTGAAAGCAATATTTGTTGAATAATAACATCATACGAACAATACTTGTAAGATTTCTCCAATGAAAGAATAATTTTCTTTTCGAATAATAAATGAAATATCGAATAACATCCTCAATCAAAGGTTAACCATTGAGATTTTAAAGAGATGCTATGTTGAAGGAAGGAATTTTATTCAATGATTATCAAATAAGGAAGTATATTGTTATTCAATCACTTTATGATTTTAATTGGATATTCGTTATATAAACGAAAGAATATAACATTTCATGAACAAAATATTTCACAAAACTGAGTATGAATTCTCGTTTGCAATCTCGACTGAGAAGAGTAAGTGAGAAAGAAGAATAAATTGAAGATACTCATTATGAATATTCATCGATGAATTGAGGGAAAATTTATAAAAAAACTCTCTTAGATAATTGAAATGAAGTATAAATAGCTCTGAGTTGAACAAGTAGATTATAATCTATGAATGAAAGTTCATGGATTAACTAAAAGAATTGAACAAGTCCTGATGCGGAGAACGACTATTCAAGATGGTCACATCAGAAGTTCAAAGTAGGGAACGAAAAGGATTGCCTGATATGACTTATCAAGGCAATACGAATGATCAACAGTTTGGAGGGAGTAGCGTGACAGTAGGTAGGTGCCAAAATATTTCGCTGATTATCCTACCCTCATCATTATCCATCTGAGGATGATCCCATCTCTTTATTTCTGCAATTTCATGTTTCAACTAGTGTCTCCCTCAATCATCATTTTAAAATCGTTTACTATCTTGACTTTTGCACATATATCTGTCATTTCGGTGTTTCACCTCGAAGACCTTAATCAAAAATATTCCAAAAGCATCTGTAGGGGCCGATAGGGGCCTTCTACACACATCTGTTACTAATTACAAGTGGCCAGTTTCCCTTGGGAACAAATCAAAGAGATCTCTTAGGGATCTCAATGCAGTCTATAATTTTAGTGGCATGTGTGTCTAAGTGAACATACCTTACCGTATATGTTAGAGGTCTACGAGTATATATACGTAGTATCTGACATCATTTCTACCAAATAATTCCGCTCTAGACTCATTGGTCTATCCTTTTAGAAGGTTCTAAGATCGAACTATCGCTCGTTGTAATATTACGCCATTCAATTGTAGACATGCCATCAATTCTCGACGCTCTTTATCTCTGAGCTAAACCATCATAACCTTACATGTTAAGCACACTAATAATATCATGTAGTGTAGTCATCTTACGATAACATTCTTATATTACATAAAAATCTTCCTTAATAGAAAAATATCCTTAAGAGTATATTGGACACTATCTTTGGTGAATTCATGATTAATACGATATTCACATCCTCATTGGTAGAATGACACCTTCAACTAGTTTGGGTCAATAACCTCAACTGTATATTAACAATTAGACTTCATGGTTCTCACATGTGATGCCCCCTCATGGGCAACCTATATAGAACTACGAGTAAAAAGGCTCGTGTTGTCCAAATGAACATTTGGTGTTGATAATACCGTCTTTACCCCAAATGCCCTGGAGACTTAGCTCCGAGTTCTAAATCCACATCATTACCAAATCATATATGATTCTAATTTTTCTTCTCATCATTATGATAATCTCCAATGGTCCTATTAGTCATGCTTTAATACCTCAAATATACACTTATCCTAACCTACACATCGGGGCTACCTCCGGTAGTCCGATGATGAACTCTAGATGAGCTCTTACGCAATCTCACATCTAGACAGATTCCTAACACTCTCGTCTCTAAGTACCATAACTTATTGCTCTGATACCATTTCTGTAACACCCCCAAATCCGGGATCAGGAATCTGGGTCGTCACGCCATCCTTCACTCATGTGTAACCTGTATTGATTCAATAATTCAACAGACCCCAATATCATGCACACACACAAGTTATAGCCTTAGAAATGATGTACAAAATGTAATCTTCTTTTATTACACTCAAATGTACTTTACAGGATCTCAAACAATTATTCGTAACCTCTACATGAAGTTACAATAATTACGACAAATATCTTACACCTATCGGATACTCTGGCCCACCTGAGACAAAGATGCCAGGGATTCTCCCCATGACTGCAAGCGACTAAGTCCCACACCGGTATACTGGTTATCTGTTGTGTTGTGACATTTAAAAGAAAGCAAGAGTGAGCTATAATGCCCAACATAATAATGTACAGTATGAAATCACTGTATGATAAACTCAAGTATAATACCATATATGATAAATACGTTTCATTCAAAATTAGTTTTCCTTGGTGATATACACCTTCTTTTGAAAACAATTCTTTAGTGGATTTATTATCCTGCGAGTACCTTAATGGTAAACCCAACACCTAGGCTTGGGTTACGGTATTGCATCACAATTCCAATTGGAAGAATATGACATTCAATGGAGCCCCGGAGATACGATGATCAGTCATACAACGGTAACAATAACCTTTTCTACCTGTAGAGGGACGACTTCCTAACATCCTGGTTGTCACCCAAGCCGCATTTGGGCTTTATATGCTTCCCCATTCCACCCGGGTATATTTTGTATACTTCGTATATCCTTCAGTACACATGGTACCTTCTCATACGGAAAATAAATATGGCAGTCTCCCCAGTCCACGAAGTACTGGATCTCTACCCCTCCTTGTCCTTTTAATAATCCTATCAAATACTTGGAATCATCAAACTATATCGAAGTTCCCCAAGCATTTTGCTTGTTGATAGGCACGACTTTACCTCATATATATATATATATATGTACTTCCAAAAATTTTCGGAGGAAGTACTAAGGATGTGAGTTGACCGTTGTCAACAGATAAGTCAATAAGGGGGAGTTTCTTTTGAAACTATATTCAAAATATTTAAAATAAGTCGAGATAATATTCTTCAATGATCTGAAATTATTTGAATGATTTTCTGAAATACAGAAAGTATTTTAAATCATGTTTTATGATTTTTAAGTCATATAAATCATTTAATAAATAATTAATAATAATAATTATTAAATAGCTAAACCTTGAATAATTATATCTTAAAAGAATATATTTGAAGTAGTATTCCTCAACTAATTTATGTTTAGATAATTAAAGTAATCTTTATTTATTAATCAAGTTTAAAATAATTAATCATTGGAGAATAATTCTTCTATATTAAATGAATAAATGAAATAATATTCATTATTCGAGTAATTAAATATAGATGAGGGAATACGATTTTTGGAAATCGTTTTAATGAAAGTTCGAGATATTTAATGTTTCGCAAGTGGACGTCGAGTCCCTTGGAATAAAATAATTACGGACTTTTAGTCATCCAAAACATCTCCGAGATGATTCCCGTGTTTATATTTTATAAAAACAAAACTGACCGAGTCTCATTCTTATAACTTATACATCACACTCTACTAAAACGTTAATATTCTTAAATAAAGCACCTCCGAAATACTTCTGGGTTTTCATCAATTTTTACTAACCTATCCTCGGTCTAAAATATATACAAGCCACGCTACTCGTTAGCGTTAACGTCCTCAAATATAAACTCCTCCGGGATACTTCCGGGTTTTTATAAGCTTACACCGACCGACTCTTGGTCTAAATATAATATTTCAAACTCGGTATGAACATATACCAGAAATTATCAACAATTGAGTAATATAAAACATCTCAAACTTCGTAAAACAGTTTAAAGCAATCTCATACATATATCACAATTTGTAAAATATTCACAACACAACAGTTCTTAAAAGTTAGGGCTTGAAAACTTGCCTGGGTATTTCAAGGTGGAGGATGCTCTAGGGTCAGCTCAAAAATCTATAACCATAAATATAAACCATTTCGTTAGATCGCGTTCTAATTTACGGTGACTCGCACTCATATGCTACTTATTATGCACCCTATCAACTTATATTATCCTTATTATTTCTTTAAGTACTTGTTCATGTCACGGTCGCTTCTTTTTTCGAAGTACCTTATGTCCGTTTACATTTTCATTGTCGGCTCCGCTTATGAGTTCTAACGGCTTTATAATCGCGCGGTCTTGCCTCCGATATTTTTATAAAATTTACAAACCATTATTTTCACTTGAAATATTTATACAATTTAAGGAACTATATTTAATACTCTCTGTAAATATTTCATGATTTATGAATATTTTTAAGTCGATCATTTCCATTCCCAAAGTTTGTAATTCGTAGCAGTTTTTGTCGCATAAATCACTTTTACTAAAATAGTTATAACTTTGGATCCGTAAATCGGAATCAAGCGATTCAAGCGCCTAAACGATCCTTATAATATTTTCTATCATAATAAAGTGTTGCTTTTTAATAAACTACAGTTTATATCTTCGGAACTGTCTGTAAAAACCTAATGCTATGTTTTGTTCATTTTAGCGAGATTATGATTACGATCTGAGTTTCGTGTACGCCTTAATTCTCTATACTACCACCAACAATCATCAAATGATCATCACCACACTAACTCCTCTTAAGAACATCATGTGCTTGAGGCAATAATCATCAACTTTAAATCTACGTAACTAAACATCAAGATTACAACAAATCATTCACCAAAACTATGTTTACAACTATGTTCCAAAAGATTCTTGAACTTCAACCTTAAATAAAGATGGATCAAAAATTTATAACTTTCTTTAAATCTTGAGATGTGTTCTTGATGATGGTGAAGTCTTGGGAATGCTTGGTAGGGATTTTGGAACCTAGATCAACCATTAAAATCAAGAAACCAAAAAAAGTTACCATTCATACTATTCATTATTATCTTTCTTGAATTTATTTCACCCATCAAAGCTCAATGAAATGAGCTCAAAAATTTATCTTACCTTAGTTTAGGATGTATTAAGGTTGGGAATTAATGAGAGATTTTTTTCATGAATAGATCTTGGAGTTTTGAAATTGATTTTCTCCTTTCTTTTGCTAGGGCCGAATGGAGAAGAAAAATGGGGGGGGGGGGAGAGTTTTCTTGCTTTCTTGAATGCTTCTTGTATAATATTGTATTATATGATTTGTATCTCTTCTAGTATATATCTTAGGAATAGATAATATTGGCATATCTTAAGACATATCTTGCTAGCTTCCTAGGTTACAAGCTAATCTATTTAGTCTTAGGTTTTAGCTTTACTATTCCTAGGTTTAGGCCATCATTTCTACATAGCTAGGTTACTATTTAATGATTTAACCATGGTTAATTTCTTACCATATTTAATTAGTCTAGTTAGTTTGGTTTGATATGTTTATTTATTCGTTTACACGTTTGCTCGGTCGCTTAATCATTTTCGTAATAATTTCTCATAAACGGTTCGCGGTGTAAATCCTTTCACATACATTCTTAATGTTTTGAAGTATCGTTCTTGGATATAAATCCGAAGGATTTTAAATTAGTAATTATGTTGTAATTCCCGTAATCCTTGATGGTTCGTACATACGGTCATTTTCAAAGTTCGTTTTCTTCGAAAATTAATAGCGTTTACATACACTCATTTGGTATGTATAATCACAATATCAACTCAGAATCTTAAATTTAAAACTCGTATATGGTGTGGTCGTAAAAGTTTATATTAAATCACAAGGTTAATATTCATAAAGGTCTTTTACCGATGTTAAAAATTTGGGTTCTTACAGTCTTCCCCCCTTAAAAGGATTCCGTCCCGGAATCAGTTTAGAAATAGGCAGAGATACGCTTCTCACATGACCACCTCGAGTTCTCACGTTGACTTCGTAATATTGGATCTCTTCATAAAATTTCCATTCATTTGTCCAATATATTTCCGGGTACTCGTCCTTGTAGACCAATGACCTCTACACATTACTCCACAAATGCTAAGTCTAGCTGCAAGTTTATTAGATCGTTTTCAATCATATGTTTGGCGCTGACGGTTAAATTTCCTAACTCGATTCGTGGTAATCGTTATAAACTTGGCGACCGTTCGACGATGATGCTAATTTATAAGTCAACTTTATTAGTCCTTTAATTCTTCAACTGGTCCAATAAATCTTGGGTTCAATATTTCTTTCCCTTTCGAATCTCATCACTCCCTCCCCGGGAGGTACTTTCAACAATACTTGGCCTGTTACTTTGTACTTTCTGTCTTTATAGTTCTGGTCCTCACATCTCTATTGTTCATCCTGGGTTGCCACTAGCTGGGTTCTGATAAGTTCTAGAAATTCCTCTAGTCTGTTGACTCAACTATGGTCCAGTATCCTCCGCTTACCAATTTCTTCCCAACCTAAGAGAGACCGATTCTTTCTTCTGTACAAAGCTTTGTAGCCGTTCCAATGCCCGCATGTTAACTCGTTATTTTCAGTAATTCGATTAACGTTAACTGGTCGCTTCATTTCCCTTAAAAATCTATAATATAGACGATTAGCGCATCTTTTTATGTTTAGAATCATCCTTAAACTTATTTGTTTCCCCTCCATCGCTCCTACTAGTCCTAGAGTTTCGTTCTTTAACGTTTTCTCATTTTGTTGCATCATCTCTATCGATTATTTTATGTAAGAAGTTCTCGTCGCATTTCTACACGCTCGTCTCTTGTTACACGCTTAGTGTAAGATTTAACATTTCTTCCTGTAGTAATGTAAGGCACATCATCATCCTGTTGCCATCTTGAAGAAAGCACCATTTCGTACACAATCAATTGATGAGTTTTAGAATTATGGAACGCTCAGCTTCCCCTATCGGTTGACAAATACTGATTCCATCATCTTTTGACATCATCATCCGTCGAATACCAACATTTGTCGATGTCATCATCATCCGTTGATGCTTGTAATCATCATTCGTTGATGCTTCTGATAGTTTTTTGTTTGATATCATCAATTGCTCCTAACAATCTCCCCCTACTTGTTCATTATGGAATTATGGACAAGTTCCAATTGATGATGTCAAAACTATCTAAATGCAGGAACCAAGTATGCCTATTCAATGTTGCTTTAGTGAATATCAGACTTTAACTCTTTATCCTGAACTGCTTCTTTAACTTGAGCAATGTCAAAGGTTAACTCCTCAGCTCGGAATGCTTCCAGAAATCTTCCTTTAATCACCAGCTTGGATGATTTCTGCTTCGATAAGATTTTCTTCAGTATCAAGAGCTTTAACTACTATATAGATTAAATCTATTATAGTTTAAGATTTAAATTCTTAAATAATGTCTTCTGTTTTGGCTTTTGACTTTAAAATCTTTGACTTTTCTTCTATCTTCTCCTTTCCTTTAAGCTTCATGTCAGCGGTTCCAATAGCTTGTGATATGAGAGAACTTTCACCTTCTTCCTGACTGATTTCCTATATAACTATACCTCTAGTTGGTCTGTTAGAAGGATCATCTTCATAAAGAACTTGAAAAATAACATCAATATCAGCATTTGTTGTCTTCATATAATTTTTAAAGTCTTCCTCTGTTTGCCTTAGCTGTTCAAGATTAACTACAGGATTTTATGTTGCAAATATTCTTCTACTTAATTCAGAATCAAATAATTGAATCTTTGGATCTTTGTAGAATAGAGTTGTATTTCTTCCTTTAACTTTCATAGTTTAAAGATATTGGCTTGCTTCAGCACCAGCTTCTTTCTCCAGAATACCCTGGTCTTAATCAGCAACAGTTATGACTTGTGAAGATTTTTGCATTTTAGTAGTCACAATCAATTCTTCAACTCTTCTTTCATTCCTCTTGCTTCCTCTTTTAATATCCTTATGTTCCTCCTTATTACCTCCATCAAAATTTTCATC
Organism: Apium graveolens; assembly: GCF_009905375.1. Classification (NCBI taxonomy): domain Eukaryota; kingdom Viridiplantae; phylum Streptophyta; class Magnoliopsida; order Apiales; family Apiaceae; genus Apium; species Apium graveolens. The sequence continues at coordinate 43,293,838 of NC_133656.1, read as the reverse complement.
ATTAGTACTTATCAATGACGGCCGTTTGCATTTAGATTTACAATTTTCTCCCCCTTTTTGCCATTATCACCAAGTAGTAGAGAAAGAATCAGCTCCATTGAATTCTGTACTTCAGTAATTTGATCAGACATTTGAGCTTGATTAGCTTCCAATCTAGCTTGACTTGCTTTAATTCAATTTTTTCTGGTAACTATTGGTGAAATTTATTTCTGAATGTCCTGATGAGTAAGCAGCTTTGAAGCAATCAATAATTCTTTAATCTGATTGATTTGAGTAGTTGTTTCTTCATGAGCTGTGTGTAAGGATTTGACAACCAAATTAGATGCCTTCAGATGATTCAGCACATCAAGATTTGTAATCTTTTGTTTTTTTGTTTCAAGATGTTCAACTACACGTGTTATGGAAATAAGATATGTAATATCTTTCCAATAAGCATTCCAAAGATTATCAAAATAATCCTGCTTCTTTTTAACATCTAAATCTGTTATATTCTGTTGTCGAACATGCATAGGCATATCTTCAGGAAAGAAAAGATCATTCTCAAGATCTAACATTGCATCAAATACATGAGTTTCTTTACCATCATTAGATTCTTCAATAGCAGCTGTATCTTGCACTAATTTTGAATTTTATCTTCAGCTTCATTATGCTGAATAGAATGAGAAATTGATCCAGTGGCTTGAGAAGCTTCAACACCTTCAGCAGTTATCTCCACATCTTCAAGTATTGTAGATAAATGAATTAGAGCTTCAAGATTAACGTCCAGGACTTCAGTTCCCGTAACATGTTGTGGTGATTTTGAAATGGATGAATCTTTATGAATGAAATGTTGTGTTACTACATCTTCAGCAACAACATGGATTATCTCATTTGATGGAATAGAAGAATGAATGGACTATTTTTTTAACAAAAACAGGGATTATCTCATGTGAGAGAATAGTAGAATGTATGGACTGCAAGAAAGTATCGGTACTTAGACTTACGGGGAGATCAATAGCCTTTGATACATCAGAGTGTTCCTGAGATGTAACAGACTGTTGTTCAACATTTGTTCCTTGAGTACTTTGAGCATCTGCAAACATGTATCAAATTAAACTTAATCTCTCTATTCTTTTAAAGTAGTCTCATTAATCATTACATCACACATCTCATGACTTTTAATAGTCAGAGCTTCCTCACAGGGATTACTAAATCCTATCTCTCATCTACCTTTCCTTTTTCCAGGAAGGATCCTTCCTCTCTTAAATTCTGTTTTTCTCTCAATCTTTTCACACATCTCATAGAAAAAGGCTAAAAAAGATTGTCCTATAGAAATAAGAGGTGGCTAAAGAAGGGTGATATATGATCATATAACTAGGGGTAGTCCTTTGTAAGGTCTAGATCTAATCATATCAACAGGATTTATATCATGAAAAACATACTATAAATGATGAAAGAACTAAATCGGTATTTAAATTAAATGTTGATAAAGTAACACCAGTGTTTATACCTTGTAAATTCACAATTAGACTCATAGTAAATAATGTGGTTATGATAGTTGTTGTTCATCAATAATGAGAACTCCATTTGAATTGGAGAGGATTTGATCAGGTTAGTGTCATGTACCATGATCTCAAACCTTTGTTTTTCTTGCAAAGAACTAACACTTAAAATGTGTTAAATGAAAGCTATCACAGAGTCTTCAGTAAAGACTGATGAAACCTCTGTGTCTCTGTTAGTGTCATCCAGATCTACCTGAGCAAGTAGTCTCTAACCAACTAAATGTTGTTTCTGAGTGGTGAACATAATTCAAGAATTATGTCATTTAATTTTTGGCAACATTTGAGAAAAGAATTCAAGTGTTTCAGTTGTAAGTAGAAATTTAAGATATAAGATATAGGAAATTATCGATTGAGTGTGGACAACTTTCTTGATAAGAAAAGAAAGTTTCAAAAGATTTTGTATTGTACACGACACTCAAAAATTATCTTTCTTAAATTTTCTTCTCAAACAGAATTTACTTCATGTAGTGCTCAATTTGTACTAAAGTGTCATATGAACTCAAACAGAGATTAGTATATTCACACGCACTATAAAAATATCTAAAATTTAGCATGCAGTACTGATTAATCATTTAACATTTAAGAACATTCAAGCACACATACAAGAAAGTAATCAAGAAGTCATTTAATGAAGCAAAAGAAGATAACATATACTAATTTATAAATGAAAAAATATAAGGTAGAAATAAGAAAATAGTCCTAACAAGATCTTAGACTATTCCTAGAATCTATCCTAACTTTTTCTACTTCATCTCTTATTGCTTCTTGAGAGCTCGGCGGTGATAAATCCTACTCATTGTGCCTGCAAGAGAGATGATATTCTCTTGCAATTCGAGAGCTTCAAGTCTCTGCTACTCAGCCTCTTCTGCTAAGCGTTCATCTTCATGAGTCACTTCTAACTGAACCAATTGGAGATCCAGTTGTTGATCACTAGAAAACTCCTCAAAGATTGATGATGGAATATCATAAGGACTAATGATTTGATCGTTAATCTTAACTCTATGTCCCCGGGGGTCATAATAGAAACGACCCTCTTCGAACTTAAAGGCAGGATAGTAGTTTCCAGCAATAGTATGAGTAATCTTGAAATAAAATTGATTGAAGTGACATGTCAGTGAGAAGTTTTGAGAGTGAAGGGTTGTATTCATAGAAAATAAAGTAAAAACTGAAGAGACTCCTCGATTGACCATGCAATAATTAGACATAATAAGCATACATGATTACGCGTATCTAGGCAAGAAAAAAGTAATCTCTCTCTTCATAATCCTATTCCCAATGTAAATACTCAAGTATCAACGGATACTTGCATTAGTAGCTAACCCATTTAATCAATTAAAAGATATTCTACTCACTAACTGATTAATTAAAAATATTGTTAATAATTTATTTTGAATAAATTCAAAAAATTCAATGAAGTATGACAGTCAATCATTGTTTGACTATTATCAGTATCTTAATTACTAGTATCAAGATTTATCAACTACTGATATAAACTATTAGTCAAAACAAGTTTAAATAAAAACAGAGTTTATAAGCAAATCAGTAGTTCAACATGCAATTATCACATAAGATCATTTAGCACAGTTTGCATGTTATCATGGTATCAAGCATTTAGCATAAGAATCAGTATCTAACAAGTACTGACAAATAATAAGATACCATGCTTCAATAAACATCATCAGACTTAATTATTAGAGTTTGAGAACTGCCCTGAAATCATTCCCAATTCATTCACAGTCTTGTGAATGTGGCTTGATAGAGAGGCTTGGTGAATATATATGCTACTTGCTGATCTGTTGGAACAAAGATCAATTCCACTGTACCAGCTTCCACATGTTCCCTTATGAAATGGTATCTGATACTGATGTTCTTAGTCATAGAATGCTGCACTGGATTTCCTATCATTGCAATAGCACTTTGATTATCACAATATATAAGAATAGAAGAATAGTCTAACCCATAATCCAACAGCTGATTCTTCATCCATAGAATTTGAGCATAACAGCTTCCTGCAACAATGTATTCTGCTTCTACAATTGAAGTGGAAATTGACTTTTTTCTTGCTGTACCAAGAAACTAATCCGCCTCCAAGAAATTGGCAGCTTCCAGAAGTACTTTTCCTGTCTATTTTGTATCCTTCAAAATCAACATATGACTATCCAATTATCTTAAAGTCTGAATCTCTAGAATACCGTAATCCCATATTCATAACGCCTTTGAGATACTTGAAGATTCTCTTTACAGCTAATCTGTTTGACTTGTAACCCCAGAAAGTAACTCAACTCTCCCATCATATTCATTTGATACCTGGACAACATTAGCTTTGCAAATCTCTCACAGAGTTTATCATTAGTAGATCCAAAAATGATATCATTAACATATATCTATACTAATAACAAGTTCTTACCATGGTATTTATAAAAGAGAATTTTATCAATTGTACATCTTATAAAACCACTCTCTAACAGAAATAGAGCAAGTGTTTCATACCAGGCCCTTGGAGCTTGATTCAATCCATAGAGTGCTTTATCTAGTAAGTAGACATGATCTGGATACTTTGGATCAATGAACCGTGGAGGCTGTTCAACATAAAATTCCTCTTTGAGTTCTCCATTTAAGAATGCACTCTTCACATCCATTTGGAACACCTTAAACTTCTTGTGAGCAGTATAGGAAAGAACGATCATTATTCCCTCTAGCCTTGCAACTGGAGCAAATATCTCATCCTAATCAATACCTTCTTGTTGTGAGTAACCCTTTGCAACCGGTCTTGCTTTGTTCCTTGTAACAATTCCCTTACTATCAGTTTTATTTCTGAACAACCACTTTATCCCAACTACAGATATGTTCTTTGGTCTTGGCACAAGTTTCCAGACTTTGTTCCTTTTAAATTCATTGAGCTCTTCTTGTATTGATGTGACCCAGTCATTATATTGTAGAGCTTCTTCAACCTTCTTAGGTTCAGTTTGCGATAGAAAAGAATGGTAGAGACATTCATTTTGAGTGACTTTTCTTGTTCATACACCACTGTTAGGGTTTTCAATGATCAGGTCAGGTGTATGTGACTTAGACCATTTTCTTGCTGATGGAAGTTGACTCTTAGAAGAAGAACATCCCCTTGATCCGTGAATTCTCTGTTATTTCTTTGAGTAGTACCATTGTTGTTTCCTGATGCTCCCCATGAATCAGTGTTCCCATAGTTATCAGCATTTGACTCATCAGAGTTTGAGGAAGATGAGTATGATGATCTTTCTACTGATGTTCCTTGAGTTGTATCATGTGCAGTAGTCTCTGGATTTGAGTCATGTTGCTCCCCATCAACATATGCTTCAGTGTTAGAATAATTTCCATTATTTTGTGGAACTTCAGAGCTTTGAGTGATATCAGTACTTACTGTATCAGAGTCAGGATTTAAAAGTTCAGCATAAGGTACTTCATTTTCAAATCTCAACTTATCATGGTCATTTGCATCTTCTAAACCTGTTATCGTCTTGTCATCAAAAGATACATGTATAGACTCCATGATTGTTCTTGTTCTCAGATTGTAAACTCTGAAGGCTTTTGTAGTCAACGGATATCCAATAAATATTCCTTCATCAGCTTTAAGATCAAACTTGGTTAGCTGCCCTGGATGAGTTTTGATAATAAAACATTTACAACCAAATATATGAAAGTATTTTAAATTTGGCTTCTTCCCTTTCACCATCTCAAATGGTGTCTTTTCATGCTTGTTGATCAATGTTGCATTTTGTAGGTAGGCATGAATGAAGAAAAGATGTTTTCTTTTGATTGGCTTTTTGGCATGAATCACATAAGCATCAGGAGTAAACACTGCATTGGGCAATCCTCTTACAAGATCTTTCCTCACAAGTTCATTAATATTGTTGAAGTTGAGGTGAGAAAGTCTTTTATGCCAGTTCCAGCTGTCTTCCACAGATGTTCTACTTTGTAGACAAACTTCTGAGTTATCAGTTCTTGTGGAGACCCTGGCTTCATACAAACTACCATGTCTCACACCAGTCAATGTGATCTTGCCATCAGACTTACAGACAATTTCAAAATGCTCTTTATAAAAATTGACATGGTAACCTCTGTCACAGATTTGACTCACACTGATAAGATTATGCTTGAGTCCTGCAACCAGAGCTACATTTTCAATGATGACATTTCCAACTTTGATTTTTCCATATCCTAAGATTTTTCCTAAGTTTTTATCTCCATAAGAAACACTTTGGACAGCCTTATCCTCAAATTCTGATAGCAGGGATTTATAACAAGTCATATGTCCTGAGCATCCAATGTCCAAGACTAGAGCATTCCTCATGTCATTCTGCAATCAGTAATTTGAATCAGTTAGTGTTTTTAAGGACCCAGACTTGCTTGGATCCTTCGGCCTTTTTAAGTTTGTTAACATATGCAGCAGAAGACTTCATATCAGAGTTTATGTTAACATTCTTACTATCAGTATTAATAAATTCAGAAACATATTTTTCTTTAACTAAAGAGGGTTTCAGTTTATAAAAATCATAATACAAACTGTGATACTCTTTACCTGTTTAAATAGAATTCCAAACACTTCCACAATGAAAATAAGGGTTCTGTTGTTTATATCTAGTTGTTTTATTCCTAAACTCTGATTTAGAAGGTACAACTTTTATCTCTTTATTCTTCCTGCAAGAATTAGAAAGAAGATTAGTGATGCCACAGTTTGAACAGGTCTTTCTAGGTGCATTAGGAGGGGGTATATAGTTTCCATTCTTATTAACACCTACCTTTCCATTCATATTCTTCCTAGACCTTTTCCTCTTTCCTTTCATGTGTAAATCCTTCAGCTTTTGCTTAAGATGTTTCTGAGCCATTGAACCAATATTTACTGAGTTGGTGTGAACTTTTTTACTCTTTTCAATAATTAAGTTTGATCTAGGTGCTGAGGTAGTACCTTCCTCATGAATAGATTTAATATTCTTAGCACTTGGATTAAACTTAATGGTCTTTACTTGAACCTTGTTCAATTTGACCTGACTATCAGCTTTTATTGGTTCGGTTTTCTCAGTTTCTTCTCTACTTTTCTTATCAGAATTAGATCTAGGTGAATATCCTAATCCTGATCCCCAACAATCATTTTCTAAGATATCCTGAGTTGTCTTTCCTGAGTTAGTCCAAAGTTTAATGACTTCTCTCTCTTTAGCTAACTCTTTTTCTAGATAAACATGTTTTTCTAATAATTTTTCTTTAACATAAACAGCATTATCTCTTTCTTTTTTATATTTTAGCATGAAAAGCAACTCAATTTCTAGGTAATCATTCATTTACTTAAGCACAAAATTTTCACTCTTGATCCTATTGTTTTCTAAGGTTTGATCCTTAAAACTAATATTTAGAGTCTTAAGAAATAATCTTAATTCATAGATATCATCAGTATCAAATACAAGAGTAGACAGAGGTACCTTTAATTCAGAAGCGTTGGTCTCAGCATCAGCATTTTCCATGAGAGTATAATTGATCCCATCATCTGAGTCTGAAGAATCATCCCAGTTTCTCTTCTTTGAGATCAAAGCTTGTTTCTTCTCAGCTCTGGATTTTCTGCAGTCAGCTGTAAAGTGTCCACGTCCATCACAGTTGTAACATCTCTCTTTTGACTTGTCAGGTTTTCCAAATCTAGCTTCCTTCCAATCAGTATCTCTTTTGTTGTTCCTCTTATCAAAGTTTGAGGAACTGGAGCTTTTTCTGGAAAATCTTCTCCCTTTCTTGAAGTTTCTGTAGACCATCTTCTTGAAACTTTTAACCAGTAGGGCAGCCATTTGATCTATATCTTCATTGTTGTTATGATTACTATCAGTATCTGATTCAGTATCAGGATATGAGTCATCATCAGAATTTGATGATTCAAAATATGACTTAGCAATCATGGCTTTCCCTTTGGAGTAGCTTTTCCTCCTAGCTTTCTCCTTTGGCTTCTCTTCAACTTTGAGTGCAACTGGTCTAGGTTTTGATCCTTTCCTCTTGCTCTTTTGCTCCATCTCTAGTTCATGAGTTTTCAGAACTCCATAAATCTCATCTAGAGGTGTGATGTCGAGTTGATAGTTATCCCTGATTGATGTGACTTTAAAGTCCCACTTTTCAGGAAGAGCAAGTAGGAACTTCAAGTTTGATTCTTCCAAATTATATTCTTTATTGACAAGGGATAAGTCATTCAACAACTTCTGAAATCTATCATAGATCTTAGTTAGTGTAATAACCCCAAAATTTTGAACTTTTTGTAACCCTTATGAATAGTGTTTTTGCTGATATTGCTGAATAAGAAAACTGTTCATGTCACACTATGTAGGGTTTCTTTTATGGATATTCTGAGATTTTATTAGTACTCTATATGGTATATAAGTGTATGTAAAGATCGTCAGAATCCAATTCCGAACACTTTGATTTTTCCCGAAAATCCACTAGATACGGAAATAATTGAGTATAAGGTGTAATAACCCCAATTTTTGGAAATTTTGAAACCCTTATGAATAGTGATTTTGCAGATTATGCTGAATGAGAAAACTTTTCATGCCACACTATGTAGGGGTTCTGTTATTGATCTTCTGGGATATTATTAGTACTCTATGTGGTATATAAGTGTATGTAAAGATCGTCAGAATCCAATTCCGAACACTTTGATTTTTCCCGGAAATCCACTAGATACGGAAAGAATTGAGTATAAGTTAATAGGATAAAAATGATTTAAATTAAAGGATTATAAGAGCGGATCATAAAAGGAATACAATATATTGATAAAGGTTAAGGGAACCTAAGTAATAAGATCCCGGGTATGATCCCTCAAACGATAAACGAAAACAAAAGTTAAGCGAACCGTATAATAGATCAGCGGTCATTAGGCAAACAATTAGGAAGTTAATCAAAGGGATTAGAGAGGATGATGTCACCCAACCAATGAGAAGAGGACAAGGAGGGGAGGATGACATCATGAGGATGACCTAAGCATGACATAAGGGAAGGAGGTGTGGTTGATTAATAACCACACAAATTTCATGGTTAAAAAGGTAATTTACCAAAATAAAAAGCTTGTAACCAAGCAAACAACTCACAAAACACAAAGATATTTCATTTCTTCATGAAGCTCTCGGCTTCTTTCTTAACAAAATAAAGATCCAAGCTCCACCACTTACTATTTAGCAAGGTATTTATCTAAGCTTCCCCATGAATAGTTACATACTTCCTATAAGTTTAAGCTTCTAATTCCAAGCCAATCTTTTTCTATAAATCATGGAAGAAGATGGTGAATATTGTTTTTCAAGAACTAAAATTTGTGTTCTTGAAGTTTTGTTTAGATTAAGCTTGGATAAGGACTTTAAGGGTGATTCCAAGCCATTCTCTTGATTCTCCACTCTCCAAGGAAGGTATATCATCTCCAAACCCTAGATTCCTTTGTATAATAAGATGATTTTGATTGTTATGGTGATATAGTAGCTTAATGCTAGTGGTTTAGAGTTTGGGTTGGAGTGGTAGTGAAATGGAATGGTGAATCTTATTGTTTTGGTTAAAAGAACTTAAGTATAGATAAATTCAAGCTTAAGCATAAGTATAAATGTTAATATTGGATTTATTGGGGATGTTATGATGTGATAAGGATGGACTTTGGTCGTATGAATGGATTGGGGTTGAATTGTGATGGTTTTGGAATGGTTTAAATTTGGGAAATCGCGTAAACATAGCCGTCGTAATGTCTGATTTACTTCAGACTGCTTTTGTTCATAACATTAGGACCCGAGAACACCTTGCTAGATGTTGACCATTGCCATGTTTAGATAGCTCATGTTACGAGCTTCGTTTTGATATGTAGTTCGTTTGATTCCGATGTACGGTTTAGGAGAAACGACCGTTTTAAGTAACGGCGTTTCGCGAACGAAACTTTTCCCCTCGCCTTACTTTGAAAAATAGGTTAAAGACCAAAAAGGGTTAATTAGTGTATGAAACAATTATGGTAAGAGTGTTAGGCAGTTGGTATGACACTCGCGAAAGAATCGCCTTAAAACTCGTAATGGTTAATTTATTAAAAATGGTGGAGCCGAGGGTACTCGAGTGACTTAAGAGAATCAGTAAGCGCAAAATAAGCGTTAGAGTCTAAGTTAGTTAAAGTATAGATTTGCAAGTGACTTTGGTTTAATTCCAACTTACTTGTTGTTTATAGGTTACCAGACTCGTCCCGAGCCTTTTATCACCCCCAGTCGCTCAGGCAAGTTTTCTACCCGTTATACTGTTATTGTGATGTAAATATATGTATTTGCATTATCTTGTGATAAGTGCATGATTGTTATTAGCAAATTTTGTGATATATTGGAGCATGCTGATATGGTATATATGCATGTCTGTTTCGTAATCTGGTTATCTATCTGTTGATTTCAATGCTTATAATTGCATAATACCTATGCTAGAAATAAGCAAGTAGTTGCATATACCCTTAGTATAGGGGATAAAAGGTGAACATATTTCTAAACCGGGAGTCGATGTTCCCGAGTATAATATATATATTTTATATATATATGGTTATAGTTTTCAAAACTATTAATCGAGTAAGGATTATTCGATAACTTTAACTTTATTTTATTTAATGAATATTATTTCGAATATTCATTCGAGGGCTTATGACTCAGTTTATTTTATTATTTGAATATTACTTGAATATTCATCCGAGGACTTATGACTCCTTTTATTGTATTAATTGAATATTATTTTGAATATTCATTCAAGGGCTTATGACTCAGTTTATATTATTTAGTGATTATTAATTGGATAGTCATTTGAGGATGTATTGACTCCTTTATTTTATTTGATGAATATTATTTATAATATTCATTCGAGGTATTATGACTCCGCTTATTATTTAATAATATTCTTTATTTTATTAAAGAATAACGTTCGATAATCAAACTTACTTTTGATATTCAAATAAAGATATTACTTTCGTATAAGTATATCTTTGATTATTTACTATTCATTTCAAGTATAAATTTTCCAACTTCTACCTCAATTATTCTTTATGGGAATATTATTTAAATAATAATATTCAGATATTTCTTTTATATCGAGACTGATTTACTTTATTAAATCAGCATTATTCCAAACACTCTTTAAAGTGTTTTCGAGTCTTTAAAATGATTTTCAAAAGTTAGAGCGGATCCCAAAACTCATTTTTTTTATATTTAAGATCTTCCTTTTAAAGGAGATTTAAATACTCGCTCAAAACCTGAGGGATCCGGCTCTGTGGTGTATTTTATATTCGCAACAAGGTTGCAGTTTTGGTAAATGAATTGATTACTTACCCAACGTTCGGGAAGTAAGTCCATCTATCGAGTCGGCATAAGCAACATGGGCTCAGTGGGCGTCCATGATAGTGTAAGTGGCTCAGTGGGAGTCCATCAAATGCGTAAGTGGCTGAGTGGCAGTCCAGCATAAGGTCCTATTGCGACCAGGGTGATGACCAGTGGGGAATTCGTCCATCTACTAGTAGAAAAGGTTACTTATTGGTATATTTGCCTGATCAGCAAGATATCGGGTTTATGCCACAATTCTGTTCCTTCCAAAAATTTATTGGATGTTACAAACTCTGTTCATACTTTACATGACAGAGGTTTTCAGGAGATGTATAAAGAAGATGTATATGTGGATATATATATATATCAGAACTTAATGAAGTATATCATAACTTCATTTCCTTCAATAATACTTCAAAGATTTAATCTATTCAAATCTTGTCTTGTAGTCTCATCTATGTGATGAACTTTTGAAACTAATTATAACTTGAACGCTGGTAGTTCAAGTAGTATTTGGAAAAGATATAAGTATATTGGAGTATCTTGTAACTTCATCTTTTAAACTTATATCTAGTTAATGGTTGTCTTATGAATGACAAAGACTTTCAGAAAACGTTGAGACAAGGTTAGATATATGAGATCACCTTGCAACGATATTTTTTATACAGTTATAAACTGGAACTTTGTGTATATTATGCATGGAAGAGGACTTCCAAGAATTTGAAAAGTATATATGTATATATACTGAATATTTTGCGACTTCATCGCATTAAGATATCAAACTTGGTTTATTTCTTTTGACCAAGACTTTCATGAGTACTATGAGAAGGCTCATATATTGTTAATCATTATACATATTATTTTGGTGGGCTTGCTGCTCACCCTTGCTTTCTTCTATCATCACACAACAACAGATAGAAAAGATGAACAGGACCAAGCTCCCTATTCGCAAGCGATTAGGAAACGTTCCGCAGTTTCCTATAGGCATTGAAGTCGCTGTAGCTGAGGTGGGAACTACCAATAGACTAGGCTTCAACTTTTGATGTACCAGATTTATGTATAATTATGAATTGTAATAATGGCAAAGAAATGTAAATTTATTCAGAAACCTTTTTAAGGTGTATTGACATATAATTTTGGAATAAAATGACTCGTGTTACTTTTGGATATTCATCTCTGAGACTATAACTTGTGGTGTGTGTGTGTTTATTGTGGGGTCACAGTACAGAGTAGTTGATTGTTTATTAAGATTGAGTGTTATTAAGGTAAATGGAACTCGTGACAACCCGGATCCCCGACCCCGGATTTGGGGGTGTTACAGAAGTGGTATCAGAGCGAAGCGTTATAAACCTCAGAGATGATGTGACGTTAAGATAATAAGTTCACTAAGATAATAAGAACTCTTGCCAAGTTCATAGTCGGACTACCTAACGTAGTACTGACAGTTAAAACCCTTATGGGAACCCTTATAAATAACGTGATAGAAGCGTAGTTCGTTATCGTATATGGTAGCGGGACTCCGAACCCTGAGGTTGAGGAGCAACAACGCGATGATGTTTTATTAGTTATTGGAGATCAGATTGTGGATCCGATAGAGCGTCCTAACGCGGGACCGGATGATGTTAATATTGAGGATGTCGCGGTTGAGGATGTTGTCCCAGAAGGGATTGTTGCTGAGAAGGATCTCGTGGAGGATCCTAACAAGACTGAAGAGATGGTCGCTAAGGAATTGATAACCATGGTTAGAGCGACTACCAGAGGTAGGATTGGATGGTCACTACCGGAGGTTCGTTCAAGTTCGTAAGGATAGTAGCCCCTTTAACGCGGCTTACTCATAAGACTGAGAAGTTCGAATGGACAGAGAAATGCGAGAACAGCTTTCAAGAACTGAAGCAAAGGTTGGTGACGGCTCCTATGTTGGCGTTACCGGATGGAAAAGGAGATTTTGTGATTTGTAGTGACGCTTCGCATAAGGAATTAGGGTGCTTCTTATACAGCACAATAAGGTAATCGCGTACGCGTCAAGACAATTAAGGGAATATAAAATTCGATATCCCCACCCATGAGCTTGGGCTCGTGGCAATAGTTTTGCCCTAAAGATTGGAGGCCCTACTTGTATGGAGAGAAGTGCGATATTTACACAAGCCATAAGTGCTCTAGTGCATTTTCACGTAGAAAGAGCTCAACATGCGTCAGAGGGGGTGGTTAGAGCTAATCAAGGATTATGATTATGAGATTCTTTATCATCCAGGGAAAGCCAAGATGGTGGCTAATGCCCTTAGTATAAAGGAGAGACTCAAGATGAAAATGTCTTTGGGAGAGTTGATAAGAGATTTTGAGAAAATGGAAATAGAAGTGAAGGTAACCGGAGCCGGTACCGAAACGTTGTTTGAGATTGCAATACAGCTCGAATTATTGAAAAAGATCATATTGTGCCAAGAAAAAGTGATGAATGAAGGCAGAGAGTCAATGACTAGAGAAGAGATTAATACCAAGAAAGATGATAAGGGAATAACGAGGTATTCCTACAGAATTTGGGTTCCAAACGTTTAAGAGCGTAAGGACTAGATCTTAGATGAAATCCATAGCTCGAGGAATAAGATTTAGGGCAACCCCGAATGTGATAGTCAGGGAGGTTGCCATTAAGAAAGAAGGAGCCCATAACATAATGAAGTGGAAAACAAGGATTTTAACGTATAAGATAACCCCAAGTATGGGAGAAGGATGAAACATTTCATACTAAGGAAACAGAAAGTCGAGTAAGGAAAGGAGACCCGAGACGGTACTCCTATACGGCAATTCATGGATCTGTCTAAAAAGAACTTAGACTATTATCCCCAACCACCACCTTGAGGAGACAGTGCGGTGAGAAATTCTTTCAGGACCTTTAAGTCGCTAAGCTCTCAGAGTTCCAAGGAACAAGCTGGCCCAGCCGAGGCAAGGGCCTGGCTAAAGGAAATAGAGGAATCAATTGAGATTCTAAATGATTGACGAACCACAAAAGACTATTTTTGTCACTTACCCTCCTAAGAGAGAGACCACCCGCTGGTGAAAGGCCAAGGAAGGCACGGAGCAAGAGATTATAATAAACTGATTTAAGTTCAGTCAATTGTTTTCAGGAAAGTACTTCCCAAGGTTATGGAGATAGTGTAAAAGCTTTAGAGCCAGAACAAAGGTAGATGAGTATGATGAATTATGAATCTAAGTTGTAAAAGTTGTCAAGATTCGTTCTGAGGACACGAATCCAGAATGACGGGATGTTTGAAATCAATGCTTATGTGGTGTTGGTTCATGAAATAATGATAAGAGAAAGGAAAATAAAAAGAAACTGAAGTGGAAATGAATATAAAGGCAATAGAGTTTGAGGTATGATAAGGGAGTTAGGTATGAGGAAGTCCTAAAGACTCGTAGCAATAAAAATAGAAAGTATGCATTCGTCAGGATGAGGATGATTCACCATGAGTTAAAATTGGTGGTTGAGGGCATAAGAGATACATATATTTTATCCCCTGTAAGTTGGGAGGATTCGAGGAAACCTTGAGATAGTTCGAAGGATAAATAATGAGACGCGGATAGACTAAGGAGACAAGGAAGTAAGAAAGTAGGAAAATTGGATGAAGGAAGCGACCTTCAAGAATGTGAAATGTAAGACCGGTGGCTCGATACCCAGAAAGGGAGACGCTGGGTATGAGAGATATCCCAACATTGAGATGATTGTTGGGATAAACAACAAAAGTAAATAAGGAATTATTAAGAAGAAGTTCACGTTGAACACGACCAATATCTTCCAGAACATCCCTGTTATCATTACTAAATCAGGCAAGAAAAACGGATAACCGTTGTTATCTTTTGGAGGCCATATTGGTTGACCTCATTTTGAATAAGGATATTATTGTGAAATTTGGTATAGACTATCGAGATGGGAATGATTAAATAAGATAATCTATCAAGGATAGATGACTTGATTTATCCATGGAAGGATGCAGGTACCTTTTAAAGGTGGAATTAAGGATAGAACATCGGTAACTTAAAATGAATCCTAGGGGAATGCATAAAGGTTGGCATTTCACCCTTAATAGGGATAGTATGAGTTTTGACAGTATGAATTGGAAAGGGTTAAGGTAACAACAACCTTTAAGAATCAGTGGAGAAATTTTTCAGAAGTATATAGACAATGGTTTTAGTATTAGTAAATGGTATTTTGATATGCCCTGTATCTAGGGAATACAGGAGGAACGATTCAAGGATAACCTTAGAGGTTTTACAAGGAGAAAGGTAAAATTCAAAATTCTCAAGAATAGAAATATTGATAAAGGAAATATGACGTAATTATAATGATGCCAAGTGAGACACGTGTTAAACCACGAGAAGGTATGGATCGAACCAGTAATGGTCGAAATTGTTCAGGGCAATTAGGACTTAAGATAAAAGATGTTCTAATTATGATTGAGAGTCAGTCATGACAGTGATTAACCTCTAAAGACTGAGGCAATAACTTATGGAAAAATGGTGATTTTTTTTTACTCATCAGATTTTAAGGAAGACATCTTCATATAAGCAGTGATTGAAATGAGGTAGAAAATTTATTTGGAGGTGGTTAAAATGACATTGACTGTAAGGAAATTTTACTATCAGGAAAGGCCAAAGAGGTGGCCGACACTTTAAAGGTAAGAGGATAATTATAGGAGCTTGTGCCAGAAGAATACAGTAATAAGGATTAAAGCCGTGAAGGTTGTATTATGGTTTGGAAGATTGACATTCTTTCTGATGACTGTGCAATACCCAACCGTAATAGTAGTTGGTAGAGGTTTAATTCGTGTAATCGCCATGAGCGGGCTATCTATCTCAGAGGATACTATCTTGAGATAAGGAAGGACCATGTTTTAAAAAGGACTAGACAAAACCTTGAGTTAAGTCTTCTATTTAAGGCATACGATTAAGAATGGTATTAACCTGCTATCGTTGCTTTGATTGAAACTCTTCTGCAATTTTATCTGCTTCATGTCATGTATGTATGTCAGGATCAGGAGTGTTCTTCATGAATCATGAATGGTGATTATGTTACTTCCTTAGAAGGATTTGATACGACATGTATGGACTCCGTATGGTTAGATATTAAGATTTCATGGAACGTGAATGACGACAGTAGATCAGTAGTGGACCATAGTAATGCAGCAATGATTCTGCGAGTAATGAGCTAATTACAACCGTGAGAGTTGTATTGGAATGGATGTTGAGATTGAGTACCACTAATCGGGTCGTGGTAGTGTATAAGTTATCATTGATAGACTAATTAAGTAGAGTATCTACCTATTGAATATTTATTCCTTCTTATCAATAGAGAGTCGTATTACTATACGAGGAAGGTTGCGGTGCAAGCATAGAATTCTAGTAACGATGATGTATAAAATGAGATTCCAGATTCGATTTTCGATGTCGAGGGAGTTTCAAAGGTGATTGAGTATAAGCTCGAGGAAGAGCATGGGTCCATAGAATGATGGACGGAATAGCAAAAATATTTAGGCATCTGAAATACAATGCTATAATACTTGATGTTGGTATAAATACATATATGTTTTGTTCTCCTATGACAAACCTCTATAGTTCAGAGGTAGATTCCAAGCCAGATATTTTATGGCAATAAATTTTTTTTTTACGAATATACAATTCTCTTCAGTTCATTCTTTTCTCTTCTTTTCATTTCATGTAAACTGAGAAGAACAACCCTTCCAGAAGGGGAGGTATTGCCGAATGACTATCTATCTGTGTGATAGAAGCCTAGTAGGATACCATCTATTGTTTAATTGCTTGTCAAGTACTAAAGGCTGGCCACCTTCTGTACTAACTATGCGATATAACAAGTGTTCATGATCATAGTGATCTCTCAACAAATTCCTTTACTTCTATATGATGGATCAAGCTTTCGAAGATGGAAGCAGCTAAAGGAAGTAGTATCAGTACGGTGGTATTCCGATTCTAACGCGTTCGTGATACTAAGGTTGACGTGGTTATTAAAAGGTTATAGAACGCTAACGAGCAAAAGTATAACCAGTATAATATTAGGAACGGAAGGTAGTAGAGATTTCGAACTCGAAAAGAATGGGTATTGAGAAGCAAAAGCTCTAATGCTAAAAGCTATAATGAGAGTCTGTGCAATAGACTTGAAAGAAATTGGAATGATCACTTAACACGGATTGAGTTTTCTTACGACAATAGATCATATGTCAGTATTGAGATATCGCCTTATGAGATCCTTGAGGGAAGACAATGTCGATCTCCCTTATGTTAGGATGAAGTTGTAGAGCGCAAGATGCTCGGACCCGCAGTAGTCCAAAGGACCAAGGATATAATAGATCTAATCAGAGGACGGCTGGTAGTAGCCCAAGATGGACATAAGAAGTATGTTGATTTGGCATGAAAGGACAAAGAATAGGAAGTAGGGGGCCTAGTGTTTTTAAAGGTATCCCCTTGGAAACCCTTGGAAAGGATTGATGAGATTCGGAAAGAAAGCAAAGCTAGGTCCATAATTTGTCGGACCCTTGGATATATTAAGACGTATTGGGAAGTTAGCATACGAGCTAGCCCTACCCACGAACCTGTAGCAAGTTCATAACGTGTTCCACGTATCAATGTTAAGGAAGTGTAATTCGGATGCCAGATAAATAGGGGCATATGAGCGCATAGACATGCAGCCCGACGTAACCTATATGGAGCAACCAGGAAGGGTTATAGAGTGAAAAGGAACAAGTGCTTAGGAGAAGGGTTATCAAACTAGGCAGAGTTTGGTGGTAGGACCACAATGTGGGAAAATTTACTCGAGAGTTAGAAAGTGCAATGCTAAGAGAGTATCCCTATTCATTTTCTATCTGATTTCGGGACGGAATCCTTCTAAGGAGGGGAGACTGTAATAACCCCAATTTTTGGAAATTTTGAAACCCTTATGAATAGTGATTTTGCAGATTATGCTGAATGAGAAAACTTTTCATGCCACACTATGTAGGGGTTCTGTTATTGATCTTCTGGGATATTATTAGTACTCTATGTGGTATATAAGTGTATGTAAAGATCGTCAGAATCCAATTCCGAACACTTTGATTTTTCCCGGAAATCCACTAGATACGGAAAGAATTGAGTATAAGGTAACAGGATAAAAAGGATTTAAATTAAAGGATTATAAGAGAGGATCATAAAAGGAATACAATATATTGATAAAGGTTAAGGGAACCTAAGTAATAAGATCCCGGGTATGATCCCTCAAACGATAAACGAAAACGAAAGTTAAGCGAACCGTATAACAGATCAGCGGTCATTAGGCAAACAATTAGGAAGTTAATCAAAGGGATTAGAGAGGATGATGTCACCCAACCAATGAGAATAGGACAAGGAGGGGAGGATGACATCATGAGGATGACCTAAGCATGACATAAGGGAAGGAGGTGTGGTTGATTAATAACCACACAAATTTCATGGTTAAAAAGGTAATTTACCAAAATCAAAAGCTAGTAACCAAGCAAACAACTCACAAAACATAAAGATATTTCATTTCTTCATGAAGCTCTCGGCTTCTTTCTTAACAAAATGAAGATCCAAGCTCCACCACTTACTATTTAGCAAGGTATTTATCTAAGCTTCCCCATGGATAGTTACATACTTCCTATAAGTTTAAGCTTCTAATTCCAAGCCAATCTTATTCTATAAATCATGGAAGAAGATGGTGAATAGTGTTTTTCAAGAACTAAAATTTGTGTTCTTGAAGTTTTGTTTAGATTAAGCTTGGATAAGGACTTTAAGGGTGATTCCAAGCCATTCTCTTGATTCTCCACTCTCCAAGGAAGGCATATCATCTCCAAACCCTAGATTCCTTTGTATAATAAGATGATTTTGATTGTTATGGTGATATAGTAGCTTAATGCTTGTGGTTTAGAGTTTGGGTTGGAGTGGTAGTGAAATGGAATGGTGAATCTTATTGTTTTGGTTAAAAGAATTTAAGTATAGTTAAATTCAAGCTTAAGCATAAGTATAAATGTTAATATTGGATTTATTGGGGATTTTATGATGTGATAAGGATGGACTTTGGTTGTATGAATGGATTGGGGTTGAATTGTGATGGTTTTGTAATGGTTTAAATTTGGGAAATCGCGTAAACATAGCCGTCGTAATGTCTGATTTACTTTAGACTGCTTTTGTTCATAACATTAGGACCCGAGAACCCCCTGCTAGATGTTGACCATTGCCATGTTTAGATAGCTCATGTTACGAGCTTCGTTTTGATATGTAGTTCGTTTGATTCCGATGTACGATTTAGGAGAAACGACCGTTTTAAGTAACGGAATTTCACGAACGAAACTTTTCCCCTCGCCTTACTTTGAAACATAGGTTAAAGACCAAAAAGGGTTAATTAGTGTATGAAACAATTATGGTAAGAGTGTTAGGCAGTTGGTAAGACACTTGCGAAAGAATCGCCTTAAAACTCGTAATGGTTAATTTATTAAAAATGGTGGAGCCGAGGGTACTCAAGTGACTTAAGAGAATCAGTAAGCGCAAAACAAGCGTTAGAGTCTAAGTTAGTTAAAGTATAGATTTGCAAGTGACTTTGGTTTAATTCCAACTTACTTGTTGTTTATAGGTTACCAGACTCGTCCCGAGCCTTTTATCACCCCCAGTCACTCAAGCAAGTTTTCTACCCGTTATACTGTTGTTGTGATGTAAATATATGTATATGCATTATCTTGTGATAAGTGCATGATTGTTATTAGCAAATTTTGCGATATATTGGAGCATGCTGATATGGTATATATGCATGTCTGTTTCGTAATCTGGTTATCTATCTGTTGATTTCAATGCTTATAGTTGCATAATACCTATGCTAGAAATAAGCAAGTAGTTGCGTATACCCTTAGTATAGGGGATAAAAGGTGAACATATTTCTAAACCGGGAGTCGATGTTCCCGAGTATAATATATATATTTTATATATATATGGTTATAGTTTTCAAAACTATTAACCGAATAAGGATTATTAGATAACTTTAACTTTATTTTATTTAATGAATATTATTTCGAATATTCATTCGAGGGCTTATGACTCATTTTATTTTATTATTTGAATATTACTTGAATATTCATCCGAGGACTTATGACTCCTTTTATTGTATTAATTGAATATTATTTCGAATATTCATTCGAGGGCTTATGACTCAGTTTATATTATTTAATGATTATTAATTGGATAGTCATTTGAGGATGTATTGACTCCTTTATTTTATTTAATGAATATTATTTATAATATTCATTCGAGGTATTATGACTCCGCTTATTATTTAATAATATTCTTTATTTTATTAAAGAATAATGTTCGATAATCAAACTTACTTTTGATATTCAAATAAAGATATTACTTTCGTATAAGTATATCTTTGATTATTTACTATTCATTTCAAGTATAAGTTTTCCAACTTCTACCTCAATTATTCTTTATGGGAATATTATTTAAATAATAATATTCAGATATTTCTTTTATATCGAGACTGATTTAATTTATTAAATCAGCATTATTCTAAACACTCTTTAAAGTGTTTTCGAGTCTTTAAAATGATTTTCAAAAGTTAGAGCGGATCCCAAAACTCATTTTTTTTATATTTAAGATCTTCCTTTTAAAGGGGATTTAAATACTCGCTCAAAACCTGAGGGATCCGGCTCTGTGGTGTATTTTATATTCGCAACAAGGTTGCAGTTTTGGTAAATGAATTGATTACTTACCCAACGTTCGGGAAGTAAGTCCATCTATCGAGTCGGCATAAGCAACATAGGCTCAGTGGGCGTCCATGATAGTGTAAGTGGCTCAGTGGGAGTCCATCAAATGCGTAAGTGGCTGAGTGGCAGTCCAGCATAAGGTCCTATTGCGACCAGGGTGATGACCAGTGGGGAATTCGTCCATCTACTAGTAGAAAAGGTTACTTATTGGTATCTTTGCCTGATCAGCAAGATATCGGGTTTATGCCACAATTCTGTTCCTTCCAAAAATTTATTGGATGTTACAAACTCTGTTCATACTTTACATGACAGAGGTTTTCAGGAGATGTATAAAGAAGATGTATATGTGGATATATATATATATATATATATATATATATATATATATATATCAGAACTTAATGAAGTATATCATAACTTCCTTTCCTTCAATAATACTTCAAAGATTTAATTTATTCAAATCTTGTCTTGTAGTCTCACCTATGTGATGAACTTTTGAAACTAATTATAACTTGAACGGTGGTAGTTCAAGTACTATTTGGAAAAGATATAAGTATATTGGAGTATCTTGTAACTTCATCTTTTAAACTTATATCTAGTTAATGGTTGTCTTATGAATGACAAAGACTTTCAGAAAACGTTGAGACAAGGTTAGATATATGAGATCACCTTGCAACGATATTTTTTATACAGTTATAAACTGGAACTTTGTGTATATTATGCATGGAAGAGGACTTCCAAGAATTTGAAAAGTATATATGTATATATACTGAATATTTTGCGACTTCATCGCATTAAGATATCAAACTTGGTTCATTTCTTTTGACCAAGACTTTCATAAGTACCATGAGAAGGCTCATATATTGTTAATCATTATACATATTATTTTGGTGGGCTTGCTGCTCACCCTTGCTTTCTTCTATCATCACACAACAACAGATAGAAAAGATGAACAGGACCAAGCTCCCGATTCGCAAGCGATTAGGAAACGTTCCGCAGTTTCCTATAGGCATTGAAGTCGCTGTAGCTGAGGTGGGAACTACCAATAGACTAGGCTTCAACTTTTGATGTACCAGATTTATGTATAATTATGAATTGTAATAATGGCAAAGAAATGTAAATTTATTCAGAAACCTTTTTAAGGTGTATTGACATATAATTTTGGAATAAAATGACTCGTGTTACTTTTGGATATTCATCTCTGAGACTATAACTTGTGGTGTGTGTGTTTATTGTGGGGTCACAGTACAGAGTAGTTGATTGTTTATTAAGATTGGGTGTTATTAAGGGAAATGGAACTCGTGACAACCCGGATCCCCGACCCCGGATTTGGGGGTGTTACATAAGGTAATAGGATAAAAAAGATTTAAATTAAAGGATTATAAGAGAGGATCATAAAAGGAATATAATGTATTGAGAAAGGTTAAGGAAACCCAAGTAATAAGATCCCGGGTATGATCCCTCAAACGAGAAACGAGAACGAAAGTTAAGCGAACCGTATAACAGATCAGCGGTCATTAGGCAAATAATTAGGGAGTTAATCATGGAGGTTAGGGATGATAGGTCATCCAACCAATAAGAAGAGGGCAAGTAAGGGATGATGATATCATAAGCATGACATAAGCATGACATAAGGGGAAGGAGATGTGGTTGAATTAAAACCACACAAAGACAAGGTTAATAAGGTAATTAACCAAAAATCCAAACAAAACTACATCCACCAAGCCAAAACAAATCATTTCATCAAAACAAAAATTCTATTTCTCTTCACCAAGAAGCTTGCTCTCGGCTTTTTCCATTTTCAAGAGAAGAATTTTCAAAATTCAAGTTCCAAGCTTCCTAAATTGGTAAGATAATTCTCTAGTACTCCTTATGCATAGTTATGGTTATCCTATGAGTTTAAGCCTCTAATTCATTCTCAATCTTCTCCATGAAATCAATGAAGAAGACAATAAATAGTGATTTCAAGATTTATAACTTGATTTTTTCTTGTTTTCCTTAAAGATCCAAGCATCCCTAAGACATCTCAAGGCTTCTTAAGGCTTCCTAGCTACTCACATCACTTCAAGGAAGGTATATCATCTCCAAACCCTAGCTTTACTTTGTATATTAGGATGATTTTGGTTGTTATGGTAATAGAGTAGCTTAATGCTTGTTGTTTTAGAGTTTGGGTTGGAATGGTGGTGAATTGAATGTTGAAATCTTATGGTTTGGTTAAAGGACTTAAGTATAGTTTAAATTCAAGTTTAAGAATAAGTATAAATTGTAATGTTGAGTTGATTGGGGCTGTTATGATGTAGTGAGGATGGACTTTGGTTGTATGAATGGATTGGGATTGATTGGTGGTTGAATTGGAATGGTATAAAATTGGGAAATCGCGTAAACATAGCCGTCGTAATGTCCGATTTACTTTAGACTGTTTTTGTTCATACCATTAGGACCCGAGAACTCCCTTCTAGGTTTTGACCATTTCTATGTTTAGATAGTTCATGTTACGAGCTTCGTTTTGATATGTGGTTCGATTGATTCCGATGTACGGTTTAGGAGAAACGGCCGTTTTAAGTAACGACGTTTCGCGAACGAAACATTACCCCTCGCCTTACTTTGAAACATAGGTTAAAGACCTAAAAAGGGTTAATTAGTGTATGAAACAATTATGTGAAGTGTGTTAGGCAGTTGGTAAGACACTCGCGAAGGAATCGCCTGAAAACTCGTAATGGTTAAATTATTAAAAATGGTGGAGCCGAGGGTACTCGAGTGACTTAAGAGAATCAGTAAGCGCAAAGCGAGCGTTAGAGTCTAATTTGGTTAAAGTATAGATTTACAAGTGACTTTGGTTTAATTCCAACTCACATGTTGTTTATAGGTTACCAGACTCGTCCCGATCCATTTGTAACCCTCAGTCGCTCAGGCAAGTTTTCTACCCGTATAACTGTTGTTGTGATGTATATGTGTATATGCATGATCTTGCGATAAATGCATATTTGTTATTAGCAAATTCTTGCGATATATTGTAGCATGTCATATGGTATATATGCATGCCTGTTTTGTATTCTTGACTTATATATCTGTTGGTTCAAATGCTTATTAGTTGCATAATACCTATGCTAGAGATACGCAGTAGTTGCGTATACCCTGAGTATAGGGGACCCAAAGGTGAACCCTTTTCTAAAACCGGGAGTAGATGTTCCCGAGAATATGATATATATATATATTTATATATATATATATTGATATGGTTTTTTTAAAAAACTATTAATCGAATAAGGTTTATTCGATAACTTTATTTTATTTAATGAATGTTATTTGAATATTCATTCGAGGACTTATGACTCTGTTTATTCTAATTAATGATTATTATTTGAATATTCATTTGAGGATGTATGACTCCGTTTATTTTATTTAATGAATACTACTTGTAATATTCATTCAAGGTATTATGACTCCGCTTATTATTTAATAATATTCTTTATTTTTTTAAAGAATAATATTTCGGTAATCAAACTTATTTTCGATTATTCAAATAAAGATTATACTTTCGTATAAGTATATCTTTGGTTATTTAATATCCATTTCAAGTATGAGTTTAAAACTTTTACTTCAATTATTTTTATAAAGATTATTCTTTATGGGAATATTATTTAAATAATAATATTCAGATATTTTCTAAATATATTGGGACTGATTTATTTTAATAAATCAGCAGTACTCCAAACATTCTTAAAAATGTTTTCGAGTCTTCAAAATGATTTTAAAAATTAGAGTGGACCCCAAAACTCATTTTTATATTTAAGATCTTCCTTTCAAAGGGGATTTAAATACTCGCTCAAAACCTGGGGGATCCGGCTCTGTGGTGTATTTTACATTCGCAACGTGGTTGCTGTTTTGAGAAAACAATTTGATTACTTTCCCAACGTTCGGGAAGTAAGTCCATCTAATTGAGTCGGCATAAGCAACAGGCCGGGGTACGGTCTATCAAAGTGTAAGTGGCTGGGTGGCAATCCATCAACGCGTAAGAGGCCGGGTGACGGTCCAGCACAAGGTCCTTATGTGGCCAGGGTGATGACCGGTGGGGGATTCATCCATCTACTAGTAGAAAAGGTTACTTATTGGTATCTTTGCCTGATCAGCAAGATATCGGGTTTATGCCAAAATTCTTTTCATTTCCAAAATTCATTGGATGTTTCAAACTCTGTTCATACTTTACATAACAGAGGTTCCAGGAAATGTTTAAGAGATATATATGTGGATATATATATCGGGACTAAATAAAGCATCTCGTAACTTTATTTCATTCAATAATATTTTAAAGATTGAATTTATTCAAGTCTTAACTTGTGGTCTCATCTATGGGATGACCCTTTTGAAACCTATAATACTTTGAACAGTGGTAGTTCAAGTAGCTTTATAAATGATATAAGTAAAGTGAAGTATTTGATAACTTCATCCCTTGTTTTTGCTTATATCCAGTAAGTAATTATCTTTCACCTGATAAAGGTTTCCAGCAAGTTATCCATTTAGATGCTTGCGTTATTGTTTACACTATATATTATCTTGCGAGTTGTAATGCTCACTCTTGCTTCATTTCTTCATCACACAACAACAGTTAGGAAAGATGGCCAGGCTCAAGCAGACCCAACGCAAGAGCGTGGGAAGCGCCCCACACCTTCCCGTTGAGATCATAGCTGCTATAGCTGCAGAGGTAGATCTATCTGTAGATCAGACATTCTACTTTTGAGAATCAATTATGTATAATTATAACTTGTGGCAGATAATGGCAATTAACTGTAAACTTATCAAGTAATCATTTTGGGTTGTAATAACTTTTAATTGTGGATTCAAGGACTTGTACCTATTTCAATTTCATCTCTGAGACTATGACGTGTGGTGGTGTGTGTTAGTGTGGGGTCAAAGCATGAGGTTGTTTATTATTAATTAAGTTAAGTGATAATTGTGGAAAGAAAGATCGTGACGACCCGGATCCCCGACCCCGGATCTGGGGGTGTTACAGAAATGGTATCAGAGCTAAGCGTTATAAACCTCAGAGATGATGCGACGATATAATAACAAACTCACAAAGATGATAAGAACTCTTGCCAAGTTCATGGTCGGACTACTTAAAGTAGCGCTGACAGTTAAAACCCTTACGGGAACCCTTATAAGTATCATGATAGTAAATTAGCTCGTTTAATGTGTAGGCGCATGAGATAGAGGACCCTGAGATGTTCGAGCGTGAGCATGATGAGGCACTACTAGATGTCGAGGATCAGGAGGAGCCTGAGATAGAGGAGGATGAGGAGGACCCCTCGGAGGAGTTAGAGACAGAGGTCATTACTATTTCAGATGAGGAGGACCCAGATGAGGTCCCAGTAGCTGAGGAGCGTGTCAGACCTATGGTAGTGTACACTGTTACCCCTTTACCCACACTCCCAGTGGTCAGAGCTCCTACCCCTCCACTACCATCCTGGAGCACTTATGATGACAGCTCTGAGACTGATACTCCCGAGCCTAGGCAGACCGAGGAGGCACCCCCAGCGGCTCCGGATTCACCACCTCTCGATCCTGCCCATAGGCAGTCTTTGTTAGCCCACGGCTATGTTCAGGATGTACTGAGGACCCGAGTGGCCGTTGCTGAGGCCCGGCTGGATGAGGTCAGGAGGGAGTTGGATGCGGAGAGGGCGGGTAGGCGTACCCGAGCTTATGAGACTAGGGCTGCTATACCCCGATCCTTGAGGAGGGAGTTGACGGGGATAGAGCTCACGTCCCGAGTGAGACTCAGATCGCTCCAAGGGGATAGGCATGGTATGATCTCCAGGCGGCAGGCCGACTATATCTTCCGTCGTGCGATGGAAAGGGTATGGGAGCTGACCCGCACCGGTGTGTGATTCAGGACTGACGATGGGATAGTCTAGTTGTCTAGTTAGTAGAGGCCTTAGTAAGAGCCAATTTTCTGGGATAGTTGACTTGTATATAACATCCTTTTTTCTGACTAGACAAATAGATTCTTGTGTATCACTTTTGGGACAGATGGCTGTAGCACTGTTGTACTTTTGACCAGATCAAACTATGTATTTCTCGCATTATGTTTATATTTGTTTCCTTTCGGTTCAGTTCCTTAGTGACGAGATCACTGTTTTTATCATTATTATTACTGCACTTCTTATTAGAACTTCCATAAAAATAATAGAATTGCGAGATACATTCTCCCCATTATAAAGACTGTGCAAGGCACAATATTGAGTATGATTGTGACCTAACGTTGATTTTTTTCCCAATAATTTTTTATTATTATTATCAGTATCATGCCGCCAAGAAAGATTGGAACTAGGGCGAACCCTGGATCTGAGGACCAGGGAAGCCATAACCAGGACGATAGGAACCAGGAACACAGTGAAGAGGAAGATGAGGATTATGTTGAACAGGATGACTCCCTGTATGAAGAGGAAGAGGAAACATATGATGTTGAGGGATTTGAGATAGAGGCTGAGGAAGGAGAAACTAAGGTTGAGCAACCAATACCAAACCCAGGCATGGATCCAATGGGCCAGTTCATGCAACTACTAAGGCAGAACTTGGAACGTCAACTCAACCCACCCCCTCAAGGAAATAACAATGTTGTGGCAAACTCTTTCAGGGCTTTTAAGTCCCTTAAGCCCCCTGAGTTCCATGGATCAGCCGACCCAGTTGAGGCAAGGGCATGGTTAAAGGAAATGGAGAAATCCTTTGAGATTCTGAGTATCGATGAGGCACAAAAGACTGTATTTGCTACCTACCTTCTGAAAGGAGAGGCTAACTACTGGTGGGAGGCCAAGAAAAACATGGAGACAGATGCTATTATAACCTGGGAAAGATTCAGTCAGTTATTTCTGGGAAAATATTTCCCGAGGTTTATGGAAAACCAGATGGAGCTCAAGTTCTTGGAGCTAAAGCAGAATAACTTATCTGTAGCAGAGTATGAAGCGAAATTTACTGAGTTATCAAGGTTTGTGCCGGAGTTTGTGAGCACCGAGGAAAAGAAAGCTAGGAGGTTTCAGCAGGGACTGAAACCGTGGATTCAGAATAGGGTGACAATCCTTGAGCTTACGGATTATGCCACTCTGGTGCAAAAGGCAACAATTGTAGAAGCCGAAAGTGAACAGATGCAGAAGGAAAGAGAGAAGAAGGGAATAAAGAGGAAAAGTATGAGCATGGGTGGGGGTTCCGCAGGAAGGAGCTTCCCAACTAGATTTAATCGAGGAGCAGTGTCCCTACCGGGAAAGAACATTGGGTTTAAGTGGCCAATGAGCGTGAATGTGAGCCAGAGCGGCCATAAGTCAAGAATGTCCTATTCCAACCATTCTCGACCCCCATTACCAGCCTGTAACACTTGTGGAAGGATGCATTCTGGGGAGTGTAAAGGAAAGCCAGTAATCTGCTTCAAGTGTGGTCGAGAGGGTCACTATTCGGACAAGTGCACTTCGCCAACCCCCATTACCCGCCCAACCACCACTTGTCATCAGTGTGGATGCCCGGGTCATTGGAAGAGGGAATGCCCAATGAACAAACCAGCAGCTTCGGGAGCAAGCAGGGCTACTTCTAATAAGCCACCTACTGCAAGGACTTTCAACATGACAGTCCAGGATGCTATGAAAGATTGAGATGTGATAGCAGGTACCCTTTCTCTAAATTCAGTCAGTGCAAACGTTTTATTTGATTCAGGAGCAACTAAATCTTTTATATCAAGGGACTTTGCGCGTAAGTTAAGACTTAAGGCTGAACCCTTGGTAGAACCCTTGCAAGTAGAAATAGCCAATCATAAAATTATTCCTGTTAACCAAATTCACCCCGCCTGTGAGTTAGGCATAGGGGAGCAATCTTTTAGTGTTGATCTGATTCCTTTTAAATTAGGGGAGTTTGATGTAATTTTGGGAATGGACTGGCTATCTAGCAATGATGCTCAGATAGACTGTAAGGGGAAGAAAGTTAAGTTAAATATCCCAGGAAAGAAAGAAGTCATATTTAGGGGAAAGAGGCAGACGCAGAAATTTTTGACTATGGCCCAGGCCAGAAGGATGCTACGAAAAGGAAATGAGGCTTACCAAGCCTATGTGGTAGACACGCAAAAGGAGGTGCCCAACTTACAAGATATTCCAGTAGTCAACAAATTTGAAGATGTATTCCCACAAGACCTTCCGGGATTACCACCCGATAGAGTGATTGAATTTGCTATTGAGTTGGCCCCAGGGACGGCGCCAGTTTCAAAAGCACCTTACCGGTTAGCCCCGTTAGAAATGAAGGAATTAGCTATCCAATTGCAGGAACTCTTGGATAAGGGTATGATAAGACCCAGTGTGTCTCCGTAGGGAGCACCAGTTTTATTTGTTAAGAAGAAAGATGGGAGCATGAGGCTGTGCATCGACTATCGAGAGTTGAACAAGCTAACCATAAAGAACAGGTACCCGTTACCTAGAATAGACGATCTGTTCGACCAGCTAAAGGATGCTGTTTATTTTTCCAAGATTGACCTGAGAACTAGATATCACCAACTAAAGATTAAACCCGAAGATATCCCCAAGATAGCGTTCCGTACCATGTATGGGCATTATGAGTTCTTGGTAATGTCCTTTGGATTATCCAACGCCCCAGCGGCTTTCATGGATTTAATGAATGGAGTATTTAAGAAGTACTTGGACAAGTGTGTGATAGTCTTTATCGATGATATTTTGATCTACTCAAGGACTGAGGCAGAACATGCAGAGCATTTGAGGATAGCTCTAGGCATCCTCAGAGAGGAACAGTTATATGCCAAATTCTCGAAGTGTGAATTCTGGCGGAATGAAGTACAGTTTTTAGGACATGTGATCAATAAGGAAGGAGTATTGGTCGACCCCTCCAAGATAAAGGCGGTCTCAAATTGGGAAAGGCCAACCATACCCACAGAGGTAAGGAGTTTCATAGGATTGGCCGGCTACTATCGTAGATTTGTGCAGGACTTTGCGAAGATTGCAGCCCCTTTGACATGACTTACTCGTAAGACAGAGAAGTTTGAATGGACGGAGAAATGTGAGAACAGTTTTCAGGAATTAAAGAAAAGGTTGGTAACGGCCCCGGTGTTGGCATTGCCAGACAGAAAAGGAGATTTTGTGATATATAGTGACGTGTCGCATAAAGGATTAGGGTGTGTGCTTATGCAGCACGATAAAGTGATTGCGTATGCGTCGAGACAACTAAAGGAATACGAGATTAGATATCCTACCCATGACCTTGAGCTTGCGGCTATAGTTTTTGCCTTAAAAATTTGGAGACACTACTTGTATGGAGAGAAGTGCGAGATCTTCACAGACCATAAGAGCCTCAAGTACATATTTACGCAGAAAGAGCTCAACATGCGCCAGAGGAGATGGTTAGAACTAATCAAGGACTATGATTGTGAAATTCTATATCATCCGGGGAAAGCCAATGTGGTGGCTAACGCCCTCAGTAGAAAGGAAAGGCTCAGAATGATAATGACTTCGGAGGAATTAATCAGGGATTTCGAAAGAATAGAAATAGAAGTAAAGGTAACCGGAACCGGAACTGAAAAGCTGTTTGAGATATCAATGCAGCCAGAGTTATTAGAAAAGATTAGATTGTGCCAAGAAAGAATGATGAATGAGGGCAGAGAGTCAATGACTGGAGAAGAGATCCATACTGAGAAAGATGATAAAGGGATAATGAGGTACTCCTACCGGATTTGGGTTCTGAACGTTCAAGAGCTTAAAGATGAGATTTTGGATGAAAGTCATAGTTCAAGGTATTCCATTCACCCGTGAAGTACTAAGATGTATAGGGATTTGAAGGAATATTACTGGTGGCCCAACATGAAGAGGGACGTAGCAGAATGGGTAAGCAAATGTTTGACTTGTCAAAGAGTAAAGGCAGAGCACCAGAGACCCAGTGGACTTTTACGACCCCTGGAGATTCCCGAGTGGAAATGGGAACAGATTGCGATGGATTTTGTTGTAGGCTTGCCAAGGACAAAAGCCAATCATGACGCCATATGGGTAATTATAGATCGACTGACAAAGTCAGCTCACTTCATTCCTATCAATGAAAGATACACAGTCGATAGACTGGTGGACATTTACCTTAAGGAGATAGTGACGCGACATGGAGTGCTAGCGTCCATTGTCTCAGACCGAGACCCCAGATTCAACTCCAGATTTTGGAGGAGCTTTCAAGAATGTGCGGGGACCAAGTTAAATATGAGTACCGCGTACCATCCCCAGATGGATGGGCAGAGTGAAAGGACCATCCAGACACTAGAGGATATGTTGAGAGTCTGTGCAATAGACTTTAAAGGAAGTTGGGATGATCACTTGCCGTTGATCGAGTTTTCTTATAACAATAGCTTTCATGCTAGCATCGGAATGCCGCCTTATGAGGCCCTGTACGGAAGAAGGTGTCGATCTCCCTTATACTGGGATGAAGTAGGGGAGCGGAAGATGCTCGGACCCGAAGTGGTCCAAAGGACCAAAGACATAGTGGATCTTATCAGAGGGCGGCTTGTAGCAGCCCAAGACAGACAGAAGAAATATGCAGACCTAGCCCGGAAGGACAAGGAATATGAAGTAGGGGACTTAGTAATGCTGAAGGTATCCCCTTGGAAGGGATTAATGAGATTTGGAAAGAAAGGAAAACTAAGCCCAAGGTACATTGGACCTTTTGAGATATTAAGACGGATTGGAAAGTTAGCTTACGAGCTAGCCTTACCCCCTAACTTGCAACAAGTTCATAATGTGTTCCATGTGTCAATTGTAAGGAAGTATCATCGGGATGCCAGACACATAGTGGAGTACGAGCGGGTGGATATGCAACCAGATCTGACTTACGTGGAGAAGCCAGTAAGGATTATAGATAAGAAGGAGCAGGTGCTTCGGAACAAAGTGATCAAGCTAGTCAGAGTGCTATGGCAGAATCATAATGTGGAAGAATCAACCTGGGAACTAGAGAGCGCAATGCTAGAAAAGTACCCCCAATTGTTTTCTATTTGATTCCGGAACGGAATCCTTTTAAGGAGGGGAGACTGTAATAATCCCAAAATTTTGAACTTTTTGTAACCCTTATGAATAGTGTTTTTGCTGATATTGCTGAATAAGAAAACTGTTCATGCCACACTATGTAGGGTTTCTTTTATGGATATTCTGAGATTTTATTAGTACTCTATATGGTATATAAGTGTATGTAAAGATCGTCAGAATCCAATTCCGAACACTTTGATTTTTCCCGGAAATCCACTAGATACGGAAAGAATTGAGTATAAGGTAACAGGATAAAAAGGATTTAAATTAAAGGATTATAAGAGAGGATCATAAAAGGAATATAATGTATTGAGAAAGGTTAAGGAAACCCAAGTAATAAGATCCCGGGTATGTGTCACACCCCCAACTTAAATAGCAAAATAATTATAGCTATTACATCATTTTAATGAGTATTACACAACCAAAATCCAAGATCTTACAGTTTAGGGTTTGGAACAGCCCAACACTACCAACTATTACATCTGATTACAAATACCGAGTCCTCACACAACTATTATTACTTATTCTACCTGAGCTCGAACATAAGCATCAGCATCACAGGTCTTACGGGCAGTCTGCTTGAATCTAACCATGGCTGCTAGCTGTAATATCAGGGTAAAGCAAGAAGTGAGCCAAAAGCTCAACAAGTGCTAACAATACAACGCAAAGCATAAATCGAGATATACCTTTAGGAATGACAATGGAATGACATAATCAATGATAATCGAGAGATAAAACTTATGTGAGTTGGCATCATTTTGCTTGCATCAAAACAAATTTTAAAACCATTCTTAATCAAAATCATTTTATGACGCTACGGATTACAGCCGGTGATCAGCCGCGAAGTAATCCCGAACCTCGCTGGGTTCTAAAACATTATTGGGAATCCCTAGGCAACTTTTAAGCCTAATATAAGTGTGGAAAGGACTCGCGTCTCAGTCCAGATCCACCATTCAAGAAAACATTTGTCCCCCTTTGGGACTGAAAAATCCACCTTTTATTCATTTTGAAAACTGATGCCGATTTATGACAAAATCTCTTTTGACTGAAATTATTTTTTTTTTATCAGGGGATTATAGATCAACTTGAAACACTGGAAATATGACACTAAATCTCAGGGCCATGATCCACTAGACTTTACTATATTAGGGTAATCGAGAGATTTCCATAAACAAGAATTTTGACAAGGAAATTAAGCAAGGCTATTGGATAATATGAAAGAGTAATGCCAAACTAGGCCTAAAGCAATGGTTGTAGACAAGGTATAGGTATTAGAACATCAAGAAGATAAGCATCACTGGTTCCAATAGGATAGAGGTGCTAAAATATAAAGGAAGTGATCATCAGCTCAAGATATAACAGGGTATCAAGCTTTAGGGTAAGGATAGGGTTATCAAACAATCATGAATGAATTTAAGAAAAGATTGGCTTTTAGGTATCAAGATAAAGTTTCTATCGAGGTTATTTCAAGAGTTGAATCAAAGCATCAGGGTGCAACATCAAGATTTCTCAGGGATCAATAGCATGATAATCAAAAGGATTAATAAGGTATTATAACACATTTCTATTTTATCATGGCATTAAACTATCATGAAAGACTTTTGAACTACTTGCAATATGTACTCGAGGGTTCATGGCATCTCTATGTAACTCAAAGATAAACAAAAGATACTCTTGATTTAAATATATCAAAATGACTCAGGATAATTGCATCGATATATATATGAACTATTTACAGTAAATGCGAAGGTCAAGTTGAATCACTTGCCTTGAGATAGACTGGTCTGGTCTGACTGGTAGGAGCAACAACTGGAGCTTCACTCGACTTTTATGGCAAGTTTTCCCTCGTCTCGAGATCCTACATAAATAATAATAATCCTCATTATAATATATTCTTTCCATCTTAACCTATTTACAACCCGAAATTAAACATGGATGGCACTTAGGCCTATACACACTTAATTCATATCCACCATTTATATTTTCAAATGTACACACGTAGCCACATAATCACATATCGTATATTAATACCAAATAACATCATATACACCATAATGCCACACGAGGCTTGGATGATCTCGACTCACCACTTAAGTTACTTGGTCGCTAACTAAACGAAGTCTTCGAATTTGGGCTTCCTAACTCAATGTGCCTTTCCTAAATTATCCAAAACCTATTGACCCTCACTTGTGCCTTTTGTTCTACTGACCTTATATTATCTTACAACTATGGTGGTCGACCTAATACTCACTTCTAAGTGTCCTAAAACTATGTGATAAGTGAAAGTGCTCACTGATGCAAATTTCAGAATGGTAACTAAGGTTTCTTGAGTGCATTAGACACTCTTAAACTACAAGTTTTTCTTCAAAATTTTTACACAAGACTCTCCTGACCTAAGGGCATCTCACAAGCTTGATGTGGCTCAAAGGCCTGGCTTGGGCCTTCTTGGGCCTAAGCTAAAAGTCCAAGGTACCCCTGTTTTTCTGGGCAGAAAATGCCCTGACTTGAATTAACTTGTGACACATGGTTCTAGCTCATATCCTATGAACTATGGTTGGAAAAACTTCTCTGACATACCCTCTAACTAAGGCCCAATTGGGCCTAATGAGGGCCTACCCATGACATGGCCAAATCTCCCTATTTCTAAGTTGCAACAAAACTGTCCCCTGCTGGACAGATTTTGTTATTCTACTTGTGCACCTAACCAAATGACATGCAAACCTCCAACCAACTCCTAAAACCTATTATATACTCCCCATACTAACTTCTGGTGGCTTGGGCCTCAAAGTGCACATCAATGACATGGTCAAAACTCACTCTAAACCTCAGGGTACTAAACTGATTTTTCTGCAGAAACTATAACTCTCATTTTCCAAGGTTTTGACTTGACAAACCCAATTATCAACAACTAAATACTTAAACCAAGACTTATACTTGGTATTCTACTGAACTAACTCCCTTTTTCTCAAAATACCCTTGGTGAGATCATCCTTACCTATGGTGCAACTATGGCAAAATAAAAGAGACTACTCTTTACAAATCACAAACCTTTATGCTCTTGAAGCAACAAGATATATATATATATATTTTTTTTTTATAAAAGATAACCACGAATTATTACCATGCAATAAGAAGTATAAATCAATATTAATACATTATTCCTACTGAAATTAAGGCTCACTAACAACCATGAATCTAAATGATCAAAACTTCCAAAAAAAAGTCAAAAGTGATTTGCATGCATGCATGCTTTCGGATCTTTCAAGCCAAATCAACATGATTTCCAAATAAATTTTTATCATAATTCAACATGCAAGCCTAACATGGATTACAACTAAATGATCAACTAGCATACAAAAGGATTTTATCAAGATTTTACTATAACATTCATGTTATCATCACAAAATACACAAAAATGTTAACAAGGCAACAAAACACCATCCATTCGGCTCCTATCAAGTCATGGCCGAATGGATTAGGGTAAAAACAGCATTCGCATAAGTGTAACACTCTTATGTCTAGCCATTCTTGACCCTATGATACTATAACTCATGGTGAAAGCCTTAGATTCACAAGAATCAAGGAGGTTCACTTTGAGTTTAACAAAAACATCACCATGCAAGGTCAAAACATAGGTTTTTCACTCTAAACTTTTGAAATATATAAGAATAACATATAGGGAGTAAAATTACTTGAATATAAGATGATTGTTTGGGTGAAAGAATGAAGAAATGAAGGGGATGGAGGGCCTCGGCTATGGGATGGCCGAGAGGGAGGGTTGAGCCGAGAGGGAGGGAGGAGAAAAGGGAAGGGTGGAGTGAAAATGGAGTGATCATCACTTTAGTTTTGTTTTTATGTCTTTGACTAGGCTAAATGTGAGTGGATTTAGGAAATGACAAGAGTAACCCTCTAGCTAAAGTTAGGCAAATTTGCATGCAAGGTCAAGGAGGTAATTTGGCTAGCAAAATGTGAGTTAGTGGGGTGGAGAATGTCTTCTTTGCCCTTTGGTTAAATAGAAGAGAGTTTGCATGCAAGGTTATTCATGTAATTTAATAATTATGACAACTAAAATTTATAATGATTTATTTTTATAAAATAAAATACAAGTTCAAAAATTATAAAATTTCTACCATAAATTAACTTGTATTTTTAGAGACTTTATAAAATCATTTTCACAATTTGTGTACAAAATGTCTTTTAAAAGAAAATTTTTCCAAAGCTTAGAATATTCCTTATAAATCAAAAATAAAGAAATTAAATAAATTCTTGCTTTGAAAAATCATATACTACCCAAAGCAAATTTATAATGCAGAAATTTTCACTCACACAAACGTACAAGCATTGAATATATTTTTATTTAACTTAATATTATTCACAAATAATATTACATAAAATGCCGGTCGTAACATCCTCTCCCCCTTAAGGGATTCTGTCCCCAGAATCTAAGAGAACAGATGAGGATACCGGGAACGCATATCAGACTCTAACTCCCAAGTCGACTCTTCGACCTTAGGGTTCCTCCAAAGTACTTTCACTAACTTTACTGATTTATTTCTAAGACTCTTTACTTGCCAGTCGAGTACTTTAACCGGTTGCTCCACAAATGACAGGTCTGCCTGAATTTCTACAGGTTCATATTCTATCACATGGCTAGCGTCAGGATTGTACTTCTTAAGCAACGACACATGGAACACATTATGCACATGCTGATACTGAGGTGGTAAGGCCAACTCGTAGGCCACCTTTCCTACTTGACTCAAAATCTCAAAAGGACCTACGTATCTAGGTGCTAACTTTCCTTTCTTGCCAAATCTTATCAACCCTTTCCTAGGTGACACTTTTAGCAACACAGCTTCGCCAATTTGGAATTGAACATCCTTACGCGCTGGATCCGCATACTTCCTCTGTCTATCTTGAGCAGCAAGCAACCTTTTCTGAATTAACTTGACTGAGTCATGCAACTGTTGTACCAATTCTGAGCCGAGAATTCTTCCTTCTCCTACTTCATCCCAACTTGTTGGTGATCTACATTTTCGCCCGTACAAAGCTTCATATGGTGGCATGCCGATACTGGAATGATAGCTGTTGTTATATGAAAATTCAATTAATGGCAGGTGGTCGTCCCAACTTCCAGCAAAATCGATTGCACAACTGCGCAACATGTCTTCAATTGTTTGAATTGTTCTTTCACTCTGGCCATCAGTCTGCGGGTGATACGCCGTGCTCATATTCAACTTCGTGCCAAGACATTCCTGGAATTGCTTCCAGAATCTTGAGTTAAATCGGGGATCTCTGTCTGAAACTATTGATACAGGTACTCCATGCCTTAATACGATTTCGTGCACATACAGATGAACCAACTTGTCCAGTGACGACTTCTCATTTATTGGAAGGAAATGCGCCGACTTCGTAAGACGATCAATTATAACCCATATTGCGTCATGTCCGGACTTTGTTCGTGGTAGTCCTACTATAAAGTCCATAGCGATATTTTCCCATTTCCATTCTGGAATCTTCAGGGGCTGAATTAATCCGCTTGGTCGTTGATGTTCTGCCTTTACTTTCTGACAGGTATAGCACTTCGCAACCCATTCTGCCACGTCTCTTTTCATATTTGGCCACCAAAAGTTCTTCTTTAAGTCTTGATACATCTTGGTGCTTCCCGGGTGGATTGAAAATTTCGAATGGTGGGCTTCATGGAGGATCTCATTCTTTAATTCAGATACATGGGGAATCCATATTCTGGATGAAAACCTTAGTATTCCTTGCTCATCCCTTTTAGTATTAATCTCTTCTCCAGATAACTGATTTTTCTCTTTTTCCATTACTTCCTCTTGATACTTCTTTATCTTTTCCAGTAGTGTTGGCTGAAAGGTCATTGCATGACAAACTTCTTTGACTTTCCCATAAGCACAAAGTTCCAATTCAAATTTTCCGATTTCTTCGGATAACTCTTTTGATGTTATCATTATATTCAATCTTTCCTTCCGACTCAGCGCATCGGCCACTACGTTCGCCTTTCCAGGATGGTAATTTATCGAACAGTCATAGTCCTTAATCAATTCCAGCCATCTCCTCTGCCTCATATTGAGCTCTTTCTGAGTAAAAATGTACTTTAAACTCTTGTGATCCGTGTAGATTTCACACTTTTCTCCATAGAGATAGTGTCTCCAAATCTTGAGTGCGAACACTATGGCGGCTAGTTCCAAGTCATGCGTCGGATACTTTAACTCGTGCGGCTTCAACTGTCTTGACGCATATGCTATTACCTTACTGTGTTGCATCAACACACAACCCAAACCCTTATGTGAAGCGTCGCTGAATATTACAAAATTCCCTTGATCATCGGGAAGTACCAACACCGGAGCTGTTACCAACTTCTGTTTTAACTCTTGAAAGCTATTTTCACATTCTGCACTCCATTCAAACTTTTGATTCTTTCTGGTTAACTTGGTCAATGGTGTGGCGATCTTCGAGAAATCCTTGACGAATCTTCTATAGTATCCGGCCAATCCTAGAAAACTTCGCACTTCCGTAGGAGTCCTTGGCCTCTCCCAACTCATAACTGCCTCAATCTTCGCCGGATCCACTTTAATTCCATCATTTCCAATAACATGCCCCAAAAATTGAACTTCCTTTAACCAAAACTCACATTTGGTAAACTTGGCATACAACTTCTCTTGTCGGAGTATCTCCAATGCTATCCAGAGGTGCTGCATATGTTCTTCTTCCGATTTAGAATAAATAAGGATGTCATCAATAAATACCACGACAAATTTATCCAAATACTTCTTAAATACTCGATTCATCAGATCCATGAATGCGGCCGGAGCGTTGGTCAATCCAAACGGCATTACTAGGAATTCATAATGCCCATATCTGGTCCTAAATGCGGTCTTGGGAATATCTTCTTCCTTGATCTTTAATTGATGGTATCCCGATCTCAAGTCAATCTTCGAAAAACATTTTGCTCCCTTTAACTGATCAAAAAGGTCATCTATCCTTGGTAGCGGGTAGCGGTTCTTGATCGTTACTTTATTCAACTCCCGGTAATCTATGCATAGACGCATACTCCCATCTTTCTTCTTCACAAAGAGAACAGGTGCTCCCCATGGCGACGTACTTGGTCGTATCACTCCCTTATCCAATAATTCTTGTAGCTGGCTCGCCAACTCTTTCATTTCTGCTGGTGCCATCCTATACGGAGCCTTTGAAACTGGTTCCGTGCCTGGAGCAAGGTTGATCTCGAACTCAATTTGTCGATCTGGTGGTAAGCCTGGTAGTTCGTCGGGAAACACATCGGGGAACTCATTAACTACAGGAATATCTTCCATGCTGGGGCTGCCTCTCTCTGAATCCACTACATATGCTAGGAACGACTCACAACCTTTTCTAAGTAACTTCTTAGCCTGAATAATTGTAAGAAATAGTCGCTCTTGCCTCTGTCCCTTAAATACTACCTTCTCTCCACTCTTCGTCTTTAAATACACTCTCTTGGTCTTACAATTTATCTGAGCGCTATTCTCTCCTAACCAATCCATTCCTAAAATTATATCAAACTCTCCCAGCTTGAAGAGTATCAAGTCGGCCGAGAACTTATATCCCGAAATATCAATCTCACATTTTGGACAAAATTGATTCACAGGAATCTTCTCTTGGTTCGCAATTACCACATTTACTACCTCACTCATAACCGTTTTATCACATTGGATCTTATCAACAAAAGATTCTGATATGAAAGATCTTGTGGCTCCCGAATCAATCAATACTTTGGCTTTGACATTATTGAGTAAAAGTGTACCTGCTATCACCTCAGAATTCTGAACAGCATCTTTCATCTTTAGATCAAATGTCCTTGCTGTTGCTTGCGGGGTTGGTGCGGGTGGTGGAGGTAATGCCAATACCTCAGCTGGCACGCTTGCACTGGTACTTGCCACGTTCATCAGAGCTCTGACTGGTCCTGTTGCCTTACACTCCCTAGCCATGTGTCCAGTCTTCCCACATTTGTAGCACGTAACTCCTGGCTTCGGCATCTTGCACTTATTTGCCAAATGTCCCTTCTGATTGCACCTATAACAGGTCATACTCAGCTTATTGCATACTCCGGGGTGCCTTCTTCCACAGTGCTTGCATTCTGGCCTCTGGAACCTGTTTTCTCCAACTTGCCCTTGGCTTGCCTGATTGTTCCCTTTTGATTCTTGCCTTTTGCCCAAATTTCCTTTCCTTTGAAAATTTCCGCCCTTCTGGAAACCAATCCTCTTTACATTCCGATCTTGCGAACTTCCAGCTTCAGACTTTTCTCCATAAAATGGAACCTTCCTCTTCTTGTTATCCCTCTCTTTCCTTGACTGCATCCCATTATTCTCAATCAGAGCAGCTTTCTGTACTACTCCCGCATAAGTTTCAAGCTCAAACATAGCCACCCTATCTCTGATCCAAGGCTCCAATCCTTGCTGAAATTTCTTTGCTTTTTCTTCCTCAGTGCTAGTATACTTTGTCACAAACCTTGACAACTCAGTGAACTTCTTCTCATATTCCAGTACAGTCATGTTCCCTTGTTTTAACTCAAGAAATTTTAGCTCCATCTGATTCTGCATGTACTTAGGGTAATACTTGTCCAGAAATAACTTCTTAAATCTCTCCCAAGAAATCTGCTGAGTGACTTCCATAGCTTTTACTGATTCCCACCAATAAATGACTTCTCCCTTCAAGAAGTAAGTGGCATACAGCGTCTTCTGATCGTCTCCTAACTGTACCAACTCAAAAGCCCTTTCCATCTCCTTGATCCATGTGTTTGCTATCACTGGATCAGTGGTATCATGAAATACAGGTGGATTCACATTCTGAAAAGCCTTGAAAGTGACAATTTGTCTTGGTGGTACTGGTGGTTCAGGTGGTTGATATGGCTCACGGTTATCTTGGTTTTCAATTCGTTGTTGAAGAGTTAGTTGTTGTTGAGCTATAGCATTGGTTTGCTGTTGCAAGGTTTCCAGTAGTCGAAGAATATTTGGGTCTGTGGTGAAGGTGGTTGTTGGATTCTTCTTTTTTGGAGGCATGATCCTGAAATAAGAGTTGTGTTATAGCAAATATGAATGATAAAATGATTCGAGGGTATCGCATGGCATTCTTGTTTACATATGGGGTCAAGTTTCCAGATATGATGACAAAACATAAAATAACAGTTGAGAGCAGATGGAACAATAGCACATAATTATTGAAATTTTAAAGGTCACAGTACATAGGATTGGGACATAGTCTGATTCTAGAAATAACAGGCTTATTTAAAGGAAAGACGGAATCAACTGGGGATTCCATAGAGTCTGATAGTACAACAACATGAAAGGTAAATGGAAAGAACTAAGGCTCCACTCCATCTGAACGGGGCTTGGTAGTCTTTT
The DNA here is from genome assembly GCF_009905375.1 of Apium graveolens. Taxonomy (NCBI): domain Eukaryota; kingdom Viridiplantae; phylum Streptophyta; class Magnoliopsida; order Apiales; family Apiaceae; genus Apium; species Apium graveolens. The sequence goes on along the minus strand of NC_133656.1, from coordinate 43,252,794 downwards.
CCTCTCGAAGCGTCTTCACAATGCTCTGGAGCTCATCTGCCACCATCTGAATGACATACTGGCTGGTACGGTCCCGGTGTGCTGGCATCTCCTCAAGCTTAGTGTTGACGTACCGAACCAAGGTCTCAAGTCTCGCAATCATCTGCTCCTTGGGCTTCCCTTCGTAGTTTCGGCTGTCCGGATACACGTTCTTCAGTCGGTCTATCAGTCGGTCGTACTTGCCCTGAAGCATGTCGAACTCGCGCCTCAACTCAGCATACACGGAGAAAGCAATAGTGTCGTCCGACCCAGAGGATGACGAGGAATGCGCCCTTTGCTGACAACCAATAAGAGGAGTATTAATAATAATTTACTTTACCTTCTCTCTCGCGTAATATCTATAACCTACACACAAATCCTATAACCTATTTGGGCTGTCCAGGGACTCTAAACCGTAGCTCTGATACCAAAACCTGTCACACCCCCAACTTAAATAGCAAAATAATTATAGCTATTACATCATTTTAATGAGTATTACACAACCAAAATCCAAGATCTTACAGTTTAGGGTTTGGAACAGCCCAACACTACCAACTATTACATCTGATTACAAATACCGAGTCCTCACACAACTATTATTACTTATTCTACCTGAGCTCGAACATAAGCATCAGCATCACAGGTCTTACGGGCAGTCTGCTTGAATCTAACCATGGCTGCTAGCTGTAATATCAGGGTAAAGCAAGAAGTGAGCCAAAAGCTCAACAAGTGCTAACAATACAACGCAAAGCATAAATCGAGATATACCTTTAGGAATGACAATGGAATGACATAATCAATGATAATCGAGAGATAAAACTTATGTGAGTTGGCATCATTTTGCTTGCATCAAAACAAATTTTAAAACCATTCTTAATCAAAATCATTTTATGACGCTACGGATTACAGCCGGTGATCAGCCGCGAAGTAATCCCGAACCTCGCTGGGTTCTAAAACATTATTGGGAATCCCTAGGCAACTTTTAAGCCTAATATAAGTGTGGAAAGGACTCGCGTCTCAGTCCAGATCCACCATTCAAGAAAACATTTGTCCCCCTTTGGGACTGAAAAATCCACCTTTTATTCATTTTGAAAACTGATGCCAAATTATGACAAAATCTCTTTTGACTGAAATCATTTTTTTTTTATCAGGGGATTATAGATCAACTTGAAACACTGGAAATATGACACTAAATCTCAGGGCCATGATCCACTAGACTTTACTATATTAGGGTAATCGAGAGATTTCCATAAACAAGAATTTTGACAAGGAAATTAAGCAAGGCTATTGGATAATATGAAAGAGTAATGCCAAACTAGGCCTAAAGCAATGGTTGTAGACAAGGTATAGGTATTAGAACATCAAGAAGATAAGCATCACTGGTTCCAATAGGATAGAGGTGCTAAAATATAAAGGAAGTGATCATCAGCTCAAGATATAACAGGGTATCAAGCTTTAGGGTAAGGATAGGGTTATCAAACAATCATGAATGAATTTAAGAAAAGATTGGCTTTTAGGTATCAAGATAAAGTTTCTATCGAGGTTATTTCAAGAGTTGAATCAAAGCATCAGGGTGCAACATCAAGATTTCTCAGGGATCAATAGCATGATAATTAAAAGGATCAATAAGGTATTATAACACATTTCTATTTTATCATGGCATTAAACTATCATGAAAGACTTTTGAACTACTTGCAATACGTACTCGAGGGTTCATGGCATCTCTATGTAACTCAAAGATAAACAAAAGATACTCTTGATTTAAATATATCAAAATGACTCAGGATAATTGCATCGATATATATATGAACTGTTTACAGTAAATGCGAAGGTCAAGTTGAATCACTTGCCTTGAGATAGACTGGTCTGGTCTGACTGGTAGGAGCAACAACTGGAGCTTCACTCGACTTTTATGGCAAGTTTTCCCTCGTCTCGAGATCCTACATAAATAATAATAATCCTCATTATAATATATTCTTTCCATCTTAACCTATTTACAACCCGAAATTAAACATGGATGGCACTTAGGCCTATACACACTTAATTCATATCCACCATTTATATTTTCAAATGTACACACGTAGCCACATAATCACATATCGTATATTAATACCAAATAACATCATATACACCATAATGCCACACTAGGCTTGGATGATCTCGACTCACCACTTAAGTTACTTGGTCGCTAACTAAACGAAGTCTTCGAATTTGGGCTTCCTAACTCAATGTGCCTTTCCTAAATTATCCAAAACCTATTGACCCTCACTTGTGCCTTTTGTTCTACTGACCTGATATTATCTTACAACTATGGTGGTCGACCTAATACTCACTTCTAAGTGTCCTAAAACTATGTGATAAGTGAAAGTGCTCACTGGTGCAAATTTCAGAATGGTAACTAAGGTTTCTTGAGTGCATTAGACACTCTTAAACTACAAGTTTTTCTTCAAAATTTTTACACAAGACTCTCCTGACCTAAGGGCATCTCACAAGCTTGATGTGGCTCAAAGGCCTGGCTTGGGCCTTCTTGGGCCTAAGCTAAAAGTCCAAGGTACCCCTGTTTTTCTGGGCAGAAAATGCCCTGACTTGAATTAACTTGTGACACATGGTTCTAGCTCATATCCTATGAACTATGGTTGGAAAAACTTCTCTGACATACCCTCTAACTAAGGCCCAATTGGGCCTAATGAGGGCCTCCCCATGACATGGCCAAATCTCCCTATTTCTAAGTTGCAACAAAACTGTCCCCTGTTGGACAGATTTTGTTATTCTACTTGTGCACCTAACCAAATGACATGCAAACCTCCAACCAACTCCTAAAACCTATTATATACTCCCCATACTAACTTCTGGTGGCTTGGGCCTCAAAGTGCACATCAATGACATGGTCAAAACTCACTCTAAACCTCAGGGTACTAAACTGATTTTTCTGCAGAAACTATAACTCTCATTTTCCAAGGTTTTGACTTGACAAACCCAATTATCAACAACTAAATACTTAAACCAAGACTTATACTTGGTATTCTACTGAACTAACTCCCTTTTTCTCAAAATACCCTTGGTGAGATCATCCTTACCTATGGTGCAACTATGGCAAAATAAAAGAGACTACTCTTTACAAATCACAAACCTTTATGCTCTTGAAGCAACAAGATATATATATATTTATTTTTTTTATAAAAGATAACCACGAATTATTACCATGCAATAAGAAGTATAAATCAATATTAATACATTATTCCTACTGAAATTAAGGCTCACTAACAACCATGAATCTAAATGATCAAAACTTCCAAAAAAAAGTCAAAAGTGATTTGCATGCATGCATGCTTTCGGATCTTTCAAGCCAAATCAACATGATTTCCAAATAAATTTTTATCATAATTCAACATGCAAGCCTAACATGGATTACAACTAAATGATCAACTAGCATGCAAAAGGATTTTATCAAGATTTTACTACAACATTCATGTTATCATCACAAAATACACAAAAATGTTAACAAGGCAACAAAACACCATCCATTCGGCTCCTATCAAGTCATGGCCGAATGGATTAGGGTAAAAACAGGATTCGCATAAGTGTAACACTCTTATGTCTAGCCATTCTTGACCCTATGATACTATAACTCATGGTGAAAGCCTTAGATTCACAAGAATCAAGGAGGTTCACTTTGAGTTTAACAAAAACATCACCATGCAAGGTCAAAACATAGGTTTTTCACTCTAAACTTTTGAAATATATAAGAATAACATATAGGGAGTAAAATTACTTGAATATAAGATGATTGTTTGGGTGAAAGAATGAAGAAATGAAGGGGATGGAGGGCCTCGGCTATGGGATGGCCGAGAGGGAGGGTTGAGCCGAGAGGGAGGGAGGAGAAAAGGGAAGGGTGGAGTGAAAATGGAGTGATCATCACTTTAGTTTTGTTTTTATGTCTTTGACTAGGCTAAATGTGAGTGGATTTAGGAAATGACAAGAGTAACCCTCTAGCTAAAGTTAGGCAAATTTGCATGCAAGGTCAAGGAGGTAATTTGGCTAGCAAAATGTGAGTTAGTGGGGTGGAGAATGTCTTCTTTGCCCTTTGGTTAAATAGAAGAGAGTTTGCATGCAAGGTTATTCATGTAATTTAATAATTATGACAACTAAAATTTATAATGATTTATTTTTATAAAATAAAATACAAGTTCAAAAATTATAAAATTTCTACCATAAATTAACTTGTATTTTTAGAGACTTTATAAAATCATTTTCACAATTTGTGTACAAAATGTCTTTTAAAAGAAAATTTTTCCAAAGCTTAGAATATTCCTTATAAATCAAAAATAAAGAAATTAAATAAATTCTTGCTTTGAAAAATCATATACTACCCAAAGCAAATTTATAATGCAGAAATTTTCACTCACACAAACGTACAAGCATTGAATATATTTTTATTTAACTTAATATTATTCACAAATAATATTACATAAAATGCCGGTCGTAACAGTATGATCCCTCAAACGAGAAAAGAGAACGAAAGTTAAGCGAACCGTATAACAGATCAACGGTCATTAGGCAAACAATTAGGGAGTTAATCAAGGAGGTTAGGGATGATGACGTCATCCAACCAATAAGAAGAGGGCAAGTAAGGGATGATGACATCATAAGCATGACATAAGCATGACATAAGGGGAAGGAGATGTTGTTGAATTAAAACCACACAAAGACAAGGTTAATAAGGTAATTAACTAAAAATCCAAACAAAACTACATCCATCAAGCCAAAACAAATCATTTTATCAAAACAAAAATTCTATTTCTCTTCACCAAGAAGCTTGCTCTCGGCTTTTTCCATTTTCAAGAGAAGAATTTTCAAAATTCAAGTTCCAAGCTTCCTAAATTGGTAAGATAATTCTCTAGTACTCCTTATGCATAGTTATGGCTATCCTATGAGTTTAAGCCTCCAATTCATTCTCAATCTTCTCCAAGAAATCAATGAATAAGACAATGAATAGTGATTTCAAGATTTTTAACTTGATTTTTTCTTGTTTTCCTTTAAGATCCAAGCATCCCTAAGACATCTCTAGGCTTCTTAAGGCTTCCTAGCTACTCACATCACTTCAAGGATGGTATATCATCTCCAAACCCTAGCTTTACTTTGTATATTAGGATGCTTTGGTTGTTATGGTAATAGAGTAGCTTAATGCTTGTTGGTTTAGAGTTTGGGTTGGAATGGTGGTGAATTGAATGTTGAAATCTTATGGTTTGGTTAAAGGACTTAAGTATAGTTAAAATTCAAGTTTAAGAATAAGTATAAATTGTAATGTTGAGTTTATTGGGGATGTTATGATGTGGTGAGGATGGATTTTGGTTGTATGAATGGATTGGGATTGATTGGTGGTTGAATTGGAATGGTATAAAATTGGGAAATCGCGTAAACATAGTCGTCGTAATGTCCGATTTACTTTAGACTGTTTTTGTTCATAACATTAGGACCCGAGAACTCCCTGCTAGGTTTTGACCATTTCCATGTTTAGATAGTTCATGTTACGATCTTCGTTTTGATATGTGGTTCGTTTGATTCCGATGTACGGTTTAGGAGAAACGGCCGTTTTAAGTAACGACGTTCCGCGAACGAAACATTACCCCTCGCCTTACTTTGAAACATAGGTTAAAGACCTAAAAAGGGTTAATTAGTGTATGAAACAATTATGTTAAGTGTGTTAGGCAGTTGGTAAGACACTCGCGAAGGAATCGCCTTAAAACTCGTAATGGTTAAATTATTAAAAATGGTGGAGCCGAGGGTACTCGAGTGACTTAAGAGAATCTGTAAGCGCAAAGCGAGCGTTAGAGTCTAATTTGGTTAAAGTATAGATTTACAAGTGACTTTGGTTTAATTCCAACTCACATGTTGTTTATAGGTTACCAGACTCGTCCCGAGCCATTTGTAACCCTCAACCGCTCAGGCAAGTTTTCTACCCGTATAACTGTTGTTGTGATGTATATGTGTATATGCATGATCTTGCGATAACTGCATATTTGTTATTAGCAAATTCTTGCGATATATTGTAGCATGTCATATGGTATATATGCATGCCTGTTTCGTATTCTTGACTTATATATCTGTTGGTTCAAATGCTTATTAGTTGCATAATACCTATGCTAGAGATACGCAGTAGTTGCGTATACCCTGAGTATAGGGGACCCAAAGGTGAACCCTTTTCAAAAACCGGGAGTAGATGTTCCCGAGTATATGATATATATATATATATTGATATAGTTTTTTTTAAAAACTATTAATCGAATAAAGTTTATTCGATAACTTTATTTTATTTAGTGAATATTATTTGAATATTCATTCGAGGACTTATGACTCTGTTTATTCTAATTAATGATTATTATTTGAATATTCATTTGAGGATGTATGACTCCGTTTATTTTATTTAATGAATACTATTTGTAATATTCATTCAAGGTATTATGACTCCGCTTATTATTTAATAATATTCTTTATTTTTTTAAAGAATAATGTTTCGATAATCAAACTTATTTTCGATTATTCAAATAAAGATTATACTTTCGTATAAGTATATCTTTGGTTATTTAATATCCATTTCAAGTATGAGTTGAAAACTTCTACTTCAATTATTTTTATAAAGATTATTCTTTATGGGAATATTATTTAAATAATAATATTCAGATATTTTCTAAATATATTGGGACTGATTTATTTTAATAAATCAGCAGTACTCCAAACATTCTTAAAAATGTTTTCGAGTCTTCAAAATGATTTTAAAAATTAGAGTGGACCCCAAAACTCATTTTTATATTTAAGATCTTCCTTTCAAATGGGATTTAAATACTCGCTCAAAACCTGGGGGATCCGGCTCTGTGGTGTATTTTACATTCGCAACGTGGTTGCTGTTTTGAGAAAACAATTTGATTACTTTCCCAACGTTCGGGAAGTAAGTCCATCAAATTGAGTCGGCATAAGCAACAGGCCGGGGTACGGTCTATCAAACTGTAAGTGGCTGGGTGGCAGTCCATCAACGCGTAAGAGGCCGGGTGGCGGTCCAGCACAAGGTCCTTATGTGGCCAGGGTGATGACCGATGGGGGATTCATCCATCTACTAGTAGAAAAGGTTACTTATTGGTATCTTTGCCTGATCAGCAAGATATCGGGTTTATGCCAAAATTCTTTTCCTTTCCAAAATTCATTGGATGTTTCAAACTCTATTCATACTTTACATAACAGAGGTTCCAGGAAATGTTTAAGAGATATATATGTGGATATATATATCGGGACTAAATAAAGCATCTCGTAACTTTATTTCATTCAATAATATTTTAAAGATTGAATTTATTCAAGTCTTAACTTGTGGTCTCATCTATGGGATGACCCTTTTGAAACCTATAATACTTTGAACAGTGGTAGTTCAAGTAGCTTTATAAATGATATAAGTATAGTGAAGTATTTGATAACTTCATCCCTTGTTTTTGCTTATATCCAGTAAGTAATTATCTTTCACCTGATAGAGGTTTCCAGCAAGTTATCCATTTAGATGCTTGCGTTATTGTTTACACTATATATTATCTTGCGAGCTGTAATGCTCAATCTTGCTTCATTTCTTCATCACACAACAACAGTTAGGAAAGATGGCCAGGCTCAAGCAAACCCAGCGCAAGAGCGTGGGAAGCACCCCGCGCCTTCCCATTGAGATCATAGCTGCTATAGCTGCAGAGGTAGATCTATCTGTAGATTAGACATTCTACTTTTCAGAATCAATTATGTATAATTATAACTTGTGGTAGATAATGGCAATTAACTGTAAACTTATCAAGTAATCATTTTGGGTTGTAATAACTTTTAATTATGGATTCAAGGACTTGTACCTATTTCAATTTCATCTCTGAGACTATGACGTGTGGTGGTGTGTGTTAGTGTGGGGTCACAACATGAGGTTGTTTATTATTAATTAAGTTAAGTGATAATTATGGAAAGAAAGACCGTGATGACCCGGATCCCCGACCCCGGATCTGGGGGTGTTACAGTTAGAGATTCATTGTCCCTTGAGTCAAAGTGCTCATATTCTTGAGTAAGTATCGTCCTCCTATTTTTCTTGTTAGCAGTTGTACTTTGACACTTTACTTCTAAAGCATCATATATCTCTTTTGTTGTTTTACATCCAATGACTCTATTGGATATAACACTATCAAGACTGCTGTGCAGGATATGTCTAGCCTTAGCATCCTTCATGATTGATGAGATATCTTCAGGAGTGTAGTCCTTCCTGTCTTGGTCTATTATCTTCTCTGGTTCTCCTACAACCGAAACAGTTAGCTTCATTGGTTTATGAGGACCATCATAGATCCTTCTTAAGTATTCAGGATCTGTGGCTTCATAGCACATGGTCATCCTGACTTTCCAGATTGGACATACATGCACTTTCAAGATGGGAACCTTGATTGCTTCATACTTACTCATGTTCCTTCTTATCTGTGATATTGTTGGGGGTTGTGGCTTCGGATCCAGATTCCATGTTTCTTCTTCTCCTTTATTTGACATGGTTGATTAATCTTCAAATCTTAAACTATTTGCACGTTAACAGCAAGCTCTGATGCCAATTGTTAGGTCCTTAATCAACTATAGAGGGGGGTGAATACAGTTAATGTGATCAACTAGACAAAGCTTCAACAGAATCAAAAAGTTTTTATATCAATCTTATAAAAACTTATTACACAAGTACCTCTCAAAAGGATGAACAAATATCTTTGAGAGCTTCTAGGTTATGGGAAAGATATAACAATGTCGTAATGCATATAGCATGAACCTAAACTATGCTTTATATAGAGCACCGCTACCAATGTATAAGAAATTCTATTCTATTAACAACAAGGAAACCTATAATATTGCTTCTGAGATAAAGTCCTCCATCGACTTGAAATTCTTGTTTCCTTTTCCTCTTCAAAGATCAACCGATATGACAAATACTTATTTCAACATCCGTTGACATCATCATCCATCGAATACCAACATCCGTCGATGTCATCATCATCCGTTGATGCTTGTAATCATCATCTGTTGATGCTTCTGATAGTTTCTATTTGATATCATCAATTTCTCCTAACAGTTTAGGAATAAAAGAGTTAGGTATAAACAACAGAACCATGTTTTCATTGTGGAAGTATTTGGCATTCAATTTACACATGTAAAGAGTATCATAGTTTATATTATGACTACTATGAACTGAAACCCTCTTTAAATAAATCAAAAGTAGATTTTGCATGTATAAACTGTGATATTAAGAATGTTAGAATAAACTCTGATTCAAAGTCTTTTGCTGTAAATATTAACAAACTTAAAAAGGCCAAAGGATCCAAGCAAGTCTGGGTCCTTAAAAACACTATTTAATTGTTAAATCTGATAGCAGGGTAATAGAAAGAATTCTCTAGTCTTGGACAGTGGATGCTCAGGACATACGACTGGAAATAAATCTATACTATCAGATTTTAAGGAAGAGGTTGGCCCAAATGTTTTTTATGGAGATGGAAACTTAGGAAAGACTTTGGGATATGGAAAAACTAAGCTTGGAAATGTCATCATTGAAAATGTAGCTCTGGTTGCAGGAATCAAGTATAATTTGATTAGTGTGAGTCAAATATGTGACAGAGGTTACCATGTGAATTTTTATGAGGAACTTTGTGAAATTGTCAGTAAATCAGATGGCAAGGTTGCAATGACTAGTGTTAGACATGGTAACTTATATGAAGCCAGGGTCTCCACAAATATTGATAATTCTGGAGTATGTCTACTTAGTAGAGCATATATGGAAGACATATGGAACTGGCATAAAAGACTTTCTCATATCAATTTTAACAGTATCAATGAACTTGTGAAGAAAGATCTTGTGAGAGGATTTCCCAATGCAGTATTTACTCCTGATGGCTGATGTGATTCATGCCAGAAAGCCAAATAAAGGAAAACATCTTTCAGGAGTAAAACTGTTTCCTCAATTCTTGAACCATATCACTTGTTACATATTGATCTCGTTGGACCAGTAAATGTAATGTCTATTGCAAATAAGAGGTATGAACTTGTTATTTTTAATGAGTATATAAGATACATATTGGTGTATTTTCTTCACACCAAGGATGAGACACCATCCATTCTTCTTGATCATGTAAGGGAACTGGAGAAAGGATCAACTCTCAAAGTAAAGATCATTAGAAGTGATAATAGAACTGAATTCAAGAACAACATTATGGAAGAGTTCTGCAAGTACAAGGGAATTAAACATGAATTTTCTACCCCTGGAACTCTACAACAAAATGGAGTTATTGAAAGAAAGAATAAAACTCTCATAGAATCTGTAAGAACCATGCTTGAGGAAGCTAAATTGCCTACCTACTTCTGGGCTGAGGTTGTACAAACTGCTTGCTTCACAAAAAATGCAACATTGATCAACAAGCATGGCAAAACACCATTTGAGATGGTAAAAGGAAAGAATCCAAATTTGAAGTACTTTCACATTTTTGGCTGCAAATGTTTTGTTCTAAAAACTCATCCAGAACAGCTCACTAAATTTGATCTAAAATTTGATGAAGGCATTTTTGTTGGATATCCATTGTCAACAAAAGCTTTCAGAGTTATAATCTAAGAAGGGTGGTCATGGAATCTATTCATGTGTCTTTTGATGATAAGAAGATTACAGGTCTAGAGAATGCAGATGACTATGAAGAATTGAGATTTGAAAATGAAGTACCATTTGTTGAATAGTTAAATCCTGATAGTCTAACAGATTCGGATAATCTGAAAAATCTTGACACAACAAATCCTAACATCACTCTAAACTCTAGCGAGCCACATGACAACGGAAACTCTGCAAGAACTGAAGCCCATGTTGAGGGGGAGCAACATGATTTACATCAAGGGTCGAGTGATTTAACTCAAGAAACTTCAGTAGATACTGCATCAGACTCTGATTCCTCAAATACGGATGAAGCAAATACTGATAGTACTGGAAATACTCTTTCAGGTGGAGCATCGGGAACTAACAGTGGTACAAGGAAAAATGAAACAAGAGACTTCATGGATCAAGGGCGAGGTTCTACTTCAAGAAGTCAACTTCCTTCTGTAAGAAAATGGACTAAGTCACATAAACCTGACTTAATCATTGGAAATCTTGATAGTGGTGTCAAGACTAGAAGAGCCACTGAGAATGAATGTCTTTATCATTATTTTCTATCTCAAACTGAACCCAAAAATATTGAAAAAGCTCTATAAGATGCTGATTAGATCCCAACATTACAAGAGGAGATAAAAGAATTTGAAAGAAACAAAATCTGGACTCTAGTACCAAGTCCTAAGAATAGATCAGTAGTTGGTATAAAGTGGGTTTTTAGAAACAAAACTAATAGTGAGGGCATTGTCATCAGAAATAAAGCAAGGATGGTTGCCAAAGGCTATGCATAACAAGAAGGTATTGATTATGATGAGACTTTTGCTCCAGTTGCAAGGCTTGAGGCAATCAGAATTTTTATGGCCTATGCTGCTCACATGAAATTCAAGGTGTTCCAGATGGATGTGAATAGTGCATATTTAAATGGTAAACTTGAAGAGAAAGTTTATGTTGAACAACATTCAGGGTTCATTGATCTAAAATATCCAGATCATGTCTACTTAATGGATAAAGCACTCTATGTACTAATTGTTAGGTCACACACACTGTAGAGGGGGGTGAATACAGTGTATAGCACAATCAAATCGAACTTTAATAACTCAAGGAACAGAAAACAAACTTTATTCAAAATAATAAACTCTGTTACAGTATGGAACTGTCCTCTCTCAGTGATGAACAAATATCACGAGAGCTGCTAGGGTTACAATGAATAATCTTCTCGATTGTGATAACACTTATAGTGTAAATCCTATGTCTGTGTTTATATACTACACAGTTTCAAGATAATCGCTTATTGATATGGAATATAATTCTGCTTCCTAAAATATATCAATCAGATATGTTTTCTTCCAAGTATTTTATTCTTCATAAAATTTCCTTCTTCATGCATATCTCTTATTATGTTTGTCTCGATCTTCTCTTCATGTGAATCAGCTGCCTTCCTTATCTGAACGTTTCCTTTAAGTCCTGATATTATCTTCTGATAAATATCTTCTAAACCTTAAGTACTGATGACTTAAGTTGTGACTTCAGTATAAGTGTTGATTTCAGTTAAGTGCTGATTTGTCCTGTTTAAGTGAGATCTGTAAACTAAACATAAATCACATTAGTCATGACATTATCAAATATATCTAACACTAATGCAAGCTCCAAGATCCCGGTATGAAATACTTGCTCAATTTCTGCTGGAAAGTGGTTTCAAAAGAGGTATAATTGATAAAAATCTATTTTGTAAGCATGGTAAGGACTTGTTAATACAGATATATGTAGATGATATCATTTTTGGTTTTACTAATGATAAACTCTGTGAGAGATTTGCAAAGCTAATGCAGTCTAAATACCAAATGAGTAAGATGGGAGAATTGAGTTATTTTCTGGGTTTACAAGTAAAACAGAAAGATGAAGGGATTATCATAAATCAAGCAAAATATACCAAAAATCTGCTCAAAAGATTTGGAATGCAAGATAGTTCAGCTGCAACAACTCCCATGGCCACTACAACCAAGTTAGATTTAAACTATGGTTCATCAGTAGATATAACTAACTACAGAGGTATGATTGGCTCACTCATATATTTGACTACCAGTAGACCTGATATCATGTATGTTACCTCTTTGTGTGCAAGATTCCAAGATGATCCAAAGGAACCACATCTATTAGCTGTAAAAAGAATTTTTAAATATCACAAAGGCACCATGAATATTGGATTATGGTATCCTATAGATTCAGATTTTAAGCTAATTGGATATTCATATGCTGATTTTGCAGGATGCAAAATAGACAAGAAATCACCTCTGGAAGCTGCCAATTTCTTGGCGGTAGATTGGTTTCTTAGTTTAGCAAGAAACAAAAGTTAATCTGCACATCAAATGCTGAAGCTGAGTATATTGCTATAGGAAGCTGTTATGCTCAAATTCTTTGGATGAAAAATCAGCTATTGGATTATGGGTTAGAATATTCTCAAATTCCTATATATTGTGATAATCAAAGTGCTATTACAATGACAAGAAATCCGGTACAACATTCAATGACTAAACACATCAGCATAAGGTACCATTTCCTAAGGGAACATGTAATGGAAGGTACAACGGAATTACACTTTGTGCCTACGGATCAGCAGTTAGCAAATATCTTCACTAAACCACTCTGTGAAGCTACCTTTAACAGATTGGTGAATGAATTGGGAATGATCTCGGGACAATTCTCAAACTCTGATAAAAATTGTGATATGTAGTTAATAATTAGAGTGTGGTATATGTAACGTCCGAGAAATATTACGTAATTATTTTTATCAATAAATATTTATTATGTGATTTTTATGTGAATTTTGGTGAATTATTTGATGATTGATATTAATATTTGGATGTTTATTTCTGATCAAAATTAGATATTTTAATCTTTAATTATCAAGAATAAAATATAGATAATTTTGGTATTTTTCTGAGAATTTTTGGATTGTTATGTGAATTTAGAAGAATTTATAGAATTAATAATGATTATTTTTACATAATTATAAATTTAGAATCAGAAATTGTTCCACTTTAACCGTTGTTGTATTTTTACAACCCGAAACTCTTCCGAAAACTCCTTCCTAACTTAATCTGATAATTTTGAACACTTTTCATGTTTTGATTTTTTCGATTCGGGGTACGGTTTGATCTGGTATGAGTCCCGACGTGAAATTTTCGATACACAAATCATTTTATAGTCCGATAAAAATCGGTATTCTCAGAAGGCGATATATTATTACCTTATTGTTGTATAAAGTATTTTATAGGAAGCTCTGTTTTGATAATAATCCAAATCTGGTATTAAAATCGTATCGTCTTTTTAGTTACTTTGCGGCTTAGTAACCTATTTTTTTGGATCCGATATGTAAATGTAAGTATGAAATTATTAGGTAAATAAAATATGTGATGGTTTTGTCAGCTATGTGTTGCTGTATTATTTATTGTTTTTGATTTGTTGGATGCGGAGATTAATTTTGTAATTAATTATCGAACTGTATGAACGTAATTCATTTTTAAAGTAATTTTATTGAATATTTATTCTTATTTTTAGGGGTTTATGAAATTTAGAAATAAATATTTTATTAATTATTTATCTTTAAATGATTTTCTGATCTCCTTTAATTTTAAAATCAGTATTTAATTCCAGAATGCTTCAAAATTTATGAAAATTTTATTTTATTAAGTTTGGAATATTTCAAGAATTTTAAAATTAGTTTGGAAATATTCTGGATTTCATTTAATTGCATGTGTAATTGTTAAACTATAAAATACGGGTGTGAATATGCTTTCCAAAAATGATTTTAAAATTCTAAAAAAGAATTATATAAAAAAAGATTAATTAGTTTTAATTATCTCGGAAATTTTAAATGAGTTCTGATGAATTTCCGGACGATTGTTGCCCGTAAAATTAATAATTAAAAATGTTAGTTGTGGTACAAAATGGGATAATATAGGGAACAAAATGAAAGAAGGGAAACAGAGAAAGAAAATCTTTTTTTATTAACAACCCCCCATCGGCGTTTGTCACGCCGCCTCTTCCTTCCCTGTTCATCTCTTCTAATCTCTCTCTCGAAAATCTCTTTTCAATTCTCTTTCTCTCTTTTATCTCTCTATCATCTCTGTTCTCCCCCGTTTCTTTCTTCTATTTCTTCTTCCCTCGCCCATACCTCTTTTCCCTACTGTTATTCGGTGAGTCACCGCCCTTTATTTCCGTTTTTAAGGCAACTGTGCCGCCTTGCTTCCCTGTTCGGCCTGTATTCTGTTTGTTTTTGGTGTTGAGTATGTGTTTCATGTGCGTGTATATATGTGAGCGTGTGTTTTGTATATGTGTGTGTGCGTTTTATGTGTGTGAGTGTGTGCAGCATGTGTGTGTAGCTGTGGGAGGCGCGTGTAGCCTTGTGGGGGTTGTAATTGCCGTTTGGTTCCTGCTCTGCTATTTCGACTAACATCTCTTTCATTATTTATTTTGTTTTGTGTTTCTGCAGGGTTTATTTGATTACTGTTTTGTGATATAAATAAATTCATGCGGGAATATATTACATTAATCAGTGAAATTCGCATCGGATGTCCGATAAACAGAAACCCGCGAATTTTACCGCCGTCGGCGATGAGCCTCGGCGAGCCGACGGTGGGCAATGATGATTTTTTTCTAAATCCTACGTTATTAATTAAATAAAATTAGTTGGTAAAATTAATTGCGAAACGAAAAATATGAATAAAATAAAAATACGAATAAAAATGCAAAATGCAAGTAATAATAGTAATTAACCGAATCAGAGTTTGGGATTTATGGAATTGGTTGTGATTGGATTGTTTTTGTGAATTTGACGTCGAATTGTTTCGACGGGTAGGCCGATGAACAAAGGAGACGCTGCCCGATTTTCGGGAAATTAATTCCGAAAATAAGGGAACCTAACCTATAATTATCGGAGACGTCGAACGAAAGTAAATAATTATATCATACGAACCTAGTTGTGTGTTGTGACAAAAATATTTTATAATCAATAATCCTATTATTTTCAAACAACGAATATACGTACTTTCCGAAAATAAATACCGAACCGAGTTTCAAAGATGTGAACCATAATTGCTATGTGTATTTTAATAATACATATAAATACAAGTTGGGTTATGAAATCGTATGGGTAGAATAGGATAGTGGTGTTATATTAAGCGAGACGATTATCTGAATTAGGGTATTTCAACCCTGTAGGTCTTAGTCGGAAGACCCGAGACGTGACGTTGGACTAGGAATGATCTAGTGATTAATTATCAGACTCAACAAGATTCCAATCGAAGGACACGAAGGATAGGGTTGTATCCAAAATGGGATAGTAGTTTGACGATAAAGCTGAACGTTCAAGTCGAACCAAAGTCAACTAGTAATAGTGATTAAAGGTTATTGAGGCAAGTATTCCCGAAATTTCCTTTAAATACTGCAAGTATTCTTGATTTTTTTTAAAATACTGCAAGTATTTATTCGTTCCAATTCTAAGTTCAGAATAGTTAACTGTTTTATATTTCGCTGCAATTACTCTGATTATGCATGTTCTGTTATTCTTGTTCCTATAATTCGATTGCTCTCTTGAGCAAATACCCATTCTTTCGGGTTATTTGCGAACTCTGAATTGGGATGTTTGGAATTCAAAATGATTTGATATCAAAATACTCCACGGGCTGGATAGTGATACTTTGGGGATTAAGTTTTACTTAATCCTAAGGACCGAAACATAACCGGTGCCTTGAGATGGGGCCGTAGTGCCTGGGGACTCGACTGGATCTATACAGGTAGGTATAGATCTACACTGTATCCTGACTGATCAGCTGGATATAGATGCGAACTAGTGACCAGTCTAATTTGTTGTTGATCGCCATTAACGTCATTCTCTCTCGAAAGCTTTTATGATTCCAAAACCGGGCAAAACCCTAATTCAGGAGATGAATCGGGAATCGTTTGTTACTTTTGGATTTATAATTAAAGGCCGGTAACAGCCAATGTTTATTCGCTCAATTCACTCAAATAAATAGAATTGTTTAAAATTGTTTAAAGTTTTTGTCCGGAAAATTCCTTTGATATTAATATTTGAAACTCAAATTATATACTTGCTGGGCATTTTTGGCTCACTCTTGCTTTGAAATTCTCATTTCTTCCAGAAGCAGATAATGATAAAAGTGAATAGCTTTTGATAGATAGCAGAAGATAGGGAAATCTCTGCTGTGATAGATCAAAGATGTTAGAAGAATAAGACAAGAGCATTTGTGTAAAGGTATTTATACCCGTATTGTAGTTGTGAATTGTAGAAGGTTAAATTCTTGTTTCATACCATAACCTATAAATGATCTGGATTCAAGGGGTTAATTGAATATTCTTTTATTTTATGTGAAGATGGTTTAGTGACACCAAATCTTGACCCCGGATTTGGGTTTTTACAAGTTGGCATCAGAGCTATAGGTTATTGGTCACTGAAATAAGAATAGGTGAGAGTAGGATAAGAGTAATAGGTCATATGATATAGGAAAGACCTAGGAAGACTCATTTTAAGTTCGAGTTAAGTAAATTAGGGTTACCAAGACCATTAGGGAATTGGTAAACCAGGATTATTGAGGGAAGTGTAAGGCAAATATCATAACGTTATAGGTATATTGATCCTATAATAATGAGGAATCGATGGATCGACGAAGACTGGGTATGATACCCTACTTTTCATGTGGTTTTGAAGAAAATGCGATTGATTCTGGTGAGAACTTGTGTAAGGGAAGTTAGGTGAGTATTAGTACGATTTAACTTAAGTATTAGGACGAGTTCCACGCCGGAGGTAACCAGTTGATGGAAAGTGATGAAGAACCAACGTTGCACGTTTCGAAGGCACCATCATTGTGAGAAGATTCTTATCGGGAGCTGCGCAAAGAATGATATCTACCTTACTAGGTATAGGTAAGATTAGCAAGAAGATGCAACCCTATCTATAGACCGAATGTCGAATCGCATGCGTGGTTGCAAGTATAACATCAAGGACGACGACAAGAATGTCAAAGACAGTACTAGATGTTAGCGTTGCGGTAGAATTGCGAATAAAATGATATATGACGGTAAATGAAGTTTCGTCGACTAATAAGTATGAGCAGAATCCAAGGAAAAGTGGAAGAGGTACCAAAGTGGAGAGACCCTTATATGGGTATTCTTTTAATTAGACATTTCATTGGTAAATCATAAAAATAGCAAGTAACTTATATAGTAATGATGACTAAATAGTTGATTTCCAAAACTCTAAAATGAGATTTCGGAAAAGATTTTCTTAATCAACTTTCAGAGGATTTTTGCATGAAATGAGTTTTACAATTTGGTTGTCAAATTACTATTTATGTTCTTGTTATTATAAACAGAAAATGACCAAAAAAAGAATGGAATTAGACTCAGTATTGTTAATCTGGAGGACCAAGTAGACCCACTAGTAAGAAGAAAGTTTAAAGTTTCCCGTGAAAGACGAATGTAAACCTTGTTTAATAATATCAATGATTGAATCAACATGTTAAAACATTATTTACCCAATTCATGAAATTATTAAAATTTAACAAGATTCGTGATTCGAACGGACGGAGAATGATTAAAGGAAATGAAAGAATTTTCCAAACGATTGGAGAAGAATCGTATTTCTATTGACGAAATTGAAGTGTTGCGTGATCGATGGTTATTCTACACGGCATAGAGGAAATCGAAAGTAATAATTATAAATTTCGTAAGGACGCGCTTATGGTTGAATCATTAAAGCATCTAACATGAAGGCATTTTCAGACAACATTCTGAAATTATAATGTGATCTAAACCGTGAATTTCGCATTCGAACGATTCCTGAAGGCATACGTAAGCGAAGCGTGGACAGTGACCAATGATGACCTACAATGTCATTCTTTTCTCTAATACGACAGCATATGTTCATTTCGGTTCGTGAATACATACGAGCTTTTGTTAGTACTAGATCATAGGAGGCGAAAACGTAAGAAAATTTATTGTATTCCTTCTAAATTGTTTCTCGTCTCATATTATTGATTCACTGTTTGAGACAAACAGTGTTGTGGTATGACGCTTTGTCGAAATGATGAAGAGTCGGGTGGAACGCCACCTAATCATGTGATGTATGCCATATAGTATGAAAGACTGGCCATCTTGCTTACAAATATTGTTGTCTCATTCGCATCTAAATTTTCACTCATTTTTCTTCCTTCAATTTATTTACTTACAGCTCCTCCCAAGCAGTTGTTGCATCATTATTCCTTATTCAGTTTTTCAATCAAAATCATATTAACAAACTCTCCTCTTGCGTAGCGTCTGATCTTTGACGATTACAAAAGAAATGGAATAGTCCCGTGTGACAGGTAAAATTCGTGCAAAGGAGGATATGATTGCAAGCCGATAAATGGTGGACATTTGCGAGCAAGGAAGAATGGATACAACGATAACACGGTCGTAGCAAAAATATCAAATAAGACAGTTGTTCGTGTTACGAGGATCTCATCAGTATGGTAGATTACGCTAACACGATGCACTTCAAATCAGCGGATTTCGACGTGAAATGAATGGTTAGCGAACCGTAACAAATAAATTAGTTATAAAATAAGGAAGTAAGGTGGTATGCATCGGACAAAGCGAACGAGTGTCGGGACGACAATCGAAGATCGAGGAAATTCTGAACAATAACTCAGATAGGCGGTTAATACGTAAAGCATCCCTTCGTCGCGGGAAGATATTTTTCGTGAAGATTCAAGATAGAAGAAATCTTAAATGTAATCGAATTTCGGAAGTGTTCTTCAAGAAATTGTAAGGTTATCTAACTTGCGTAAATAAGTTATGGTAATTTTAATATCCATAACCGGATCAATGACAGAAGTGCGATACGGGAACATAAGTGGAGATGAAGCAATAGTGACTCGATGGTGAAACCTTTTAAGAAATAATGATATAACGATTAAGTTTCCACCAGATTATGATAATAATAATGAAGACCATGCGCAGTTATTAAAAGATAAACCGATTAATAATGGTCAGAAATAGATTAAAAAAAATCGCGAAATCAAATTTTTGAGAAAATAGCGAGATAAATTTTAAGTTCATTAATAACAATTCATAATATTCTGAAAGAACCGAGAAAGGTATGGTTATATTAATCATTGTTGGTGTAAGACCCAATTCCAGTTAAAAAGATATATGCTATGCCAGTCAGATACTGATCAAAATGATATAATCTGAATTATGTTGAATTGATGAATTTGGTTAATGGAAGTGAATGTGAATGATTTTGGATGATTTGGTTGATTATTGGTGTCAGCTTGAGTCTGACTGGTAGTCAACGGTATAGGGGAAGTGCTGCCCAAATTTTCAGAAATTACCCTACATTTAAGAATAAAGAAGTATATTATCGTTCTCGTCAGTACTCCAAATGATTGCAATCTCGATTTTTGAGAAAGAATGTTATGATCAAACCGACTTTATATAATTGGTCTTTGATTCCAGTTAGCTAATCAGCACTTGGTTTAATTGATCAGTTAAAAGAGTTAATTGATTAACTTTACCAACTAATGGTCAGTTAAATGGGGATCAATTCCAATTAGATTAAGTCAAATTCTGACATTATTTTCAGATCCGAAGTCAAAGCAATGAGCAATTTGGAGGAAGTAATGACATTAGCAGAAAGTGGAAATTTAGTAAAAATAGCATGATGTTACTACAAGCCTGTGCGAGGTTTTATCTAGATGAATCCGCCCTTTTCGATAAACAAGAGGAACATAAAGTTATTGGTACATGCTAGTAAGAAGAATGTTTTTAGCATTCCAAGAAGAACTTGGATGTATACTCATATCGAAGGACGATTTAATGGAAGCTACTGTAAATTAGTGGAGAGAATGTTTGCAAGAACTGAAGATCCAAGATAGAGCAAAGAAATGTTACCGTCTGTAATAATACTCCATGAAGAATATGAATGTACATCCATATCGAATTACGATTTAATGGAAGATGCTGTGAAATACTAGGAAACTCGCAAATCCAAGTATCTGATGTGAGATAGAGACTGACAAACTCTGCATGTGAACTGGGGAAAAAGGAATGTTGATCAAATATGGAAAGCCTAATATTCGATTAGTAATGATTTAAGCGAAGCTAAGAAAATAAATACTGATAAATTCTAATAATTTTGTTAGTAAGAATTTAAAAATTATAAATAAAAGCCTTCATTCCAATGTTAACTCCTGAAATGGTTTATCTAATAATGAACATATTAATATTATCAAGAAAAGGAAATTCTTTATGTTTAAAAGAGATAATAAATAATGAGAATGGAGAAATAAATAAGAAAAGAAATGGAATCAAAAGAATGATAAAGGAATATTATAAAAGTTGATCCAGTATATAAGCAAGTTATGAACGTCGGTTATGCCAGGACTGATAGGAGAATGAAGTGAAACGTCGATAATTGAAGATGGGAATTTCATTCAAGGAATCTGAAGATAGAATTCTTTAGAATTAAAGTGAACTCCCGAAGGTTCGAACGAATGATTTACCAAGGTTACCTCTAGGAATGAAGTAAAAATTTCTCGTCGATTATCGCGCAGAGTTGAGCTGGTGTCAAAACCCCTGTATCATATGACCCGATAAGGATGAAGTAACGAGTTAAAGAAACTCTAGGAATGTAGAATGAAGGAATAATAAAATAAGAAGTGTTTCGCGCTATGCACAAAAGTGATCATGGGGGGAAAGAGAATAGAGGTATGAAGTTATGCATCGATTATCAGAAGTTGTAAGTCTGAAGATTAAATGAACATAATGTACCAGGAGTATTTGGATAGTGTGATTGTATTTACTGATAACATCCTCGCCCATTCAAGGATTAAAGAAGACTAAATTGAACCCCTGAAGATATGCATGTGAAGGGTTGAAAAGTAGCAATCGCATTCTCAGCTTCAAAGGTATGAATTCTGGGTGTAATTGATTATGAACTCCAGTTGTGTGGTTAACTACCAAACAGGAAAGGTCCATCTAAGGACAAATGTCTTGAGTAGAAAAGAAAGAGTGAATATCATTAGGATTACCGATGAATGAGTAAAGGAATTTGAAAAGTTAAAAATTGAAGAACAAGTTTTGATCCGGCTTCTGAATTATATTGAAACTTACTTTGTTGTTAGATATCAAAGGTGGTATTAATATAGATGATTGATGTTGACTTCAGTATGGAATGTTGTGAGCATCAAAGTTCATATTGATATCTAATTTGATATGACAACAAAATGAGTATTAGTACCAAGAGTTCGATTTTGAATAAAGTTATGATTCATTCCATTCCAAATTAATATATTTTCTTTCGGATAGTAAAAGATTCTCGCTCGATAAATATACTTGATAGTGATTGAAAAGAATTTGAAGTATACTACAAAGTGGTGAGTTAGATGCAATTGCCAAGATTTTCCTTTAATTTTTAGTTTTTGAATGGATATGGGGCATTTCGAAGCAGAAGATGCCATGAGCTCAGTATATCGGACGCAGATGAATGAAAAGTATGAGAGATCAGTTAAAGATTCTCGAATATGATTAGAAAATGATCATAGGCCAGACTACCCAAACCGAAGGAGATATGAAAACTAAAGTAGAACAATCAGTGAAAATAGAAAGTTCATGAACACGAACTATTCGAATTGAAAATAAAAAAAGGTTTGTGTAAATTAAGTTAGTCCTTTGAAGTAGTGAGAGAGATAGAACGATTGTGAATGAGTTGGTCTTATTGTCACAGGTATAATGAGTTCATAAGACGTTCATAGGTGTATAACCAGAAAGAGTTATTTAGCTCCATATGTATGAAATGGAGATGTCATTCAGGTTTCGTGAGTATCTGATAGATTTGATGCCGATAAGAGACCGTTGAGTTGTGATTAAAGTGATGAAACCTGAGAAATTATGAGAGAGATACTTGGAAATTATCATGGTATGTTCCTTAGCATGATTCTGAGGACATAATCCTTTTAAGGGGGGAAGGATGTAACATCCGAGAAATATTACGTAATTATTTTTATCAATAAATATTTATTATGTGATTTTAATGTGAATTTTGGTGAATTATTTGATGATTGATATTAATATTTGGATGTTTATTTCTGATAAAATTTAGATATTTTAATCAGAAATTTTTGGATTGTTATGTGAATTTATAAGAATTTATAGAATTAATAATGATTATTTTTACATAATTATAAAATTTCTTTTTAAAATCAGAAATCGTTCCACTTCAACCGTTTTTGTATTTTTACAACCCGAAACTCTTCCGAAAACTCCTTCCTAACCTAATCTGATAATTCTGAACACTTTTCATGTTTTAACTTTTTCGATTCGGGGTACGGTTTGATCTGTATGAGTCCCGACGTGAAATTTTCGATACGCAAATTATTTTATAGTCCGATAAAAATCCGTATTCTCAAAAGGCGATATATTATTACCTTATTGTAGTATAAAGTATTTTATAGGAAGCTCTGTTTTGATAATAATCTAAATTTGGTATTAAAATCGTATCGTCTTTTTCGTTACTTAGCGGCTAAGTAACCTTTTTTTTGATCCAATATGTAAATGTAAGTATGAAATTATTAGGTAAATAAAATATGTGATGGTTCTGTCAGCTATGTGTTGCTGTATTATTTATTATTTGTGACATGTTGGATGCGTAGATTAATTTTGTAATTAATTATCGAGCTGTATGAACGTAATTCATTTTTAAAGTAATTTTATTGAATATTTATTCTTATAAATGCTAAAATTATTTCAAAAATTATTTTTGTTGTTTTATAATTTTATTTATTATTTTTAGGGGTTTATAAAATTTAGAAATCAATATTTTATTAATGATTTATATTTAAATGATTTTCTGATCTCCTTAAATTGTAAAATCAGTATTTAATTCCATAATTCTTCAAAAATTATGAAAATTTTGTTTTATTAAGTTTGGAATATTTCAAGAATTTTAAAATTAGTTCGGAAATATTCTGGATTTTATTTAATTGCATGTGTAATCATTAAACTATAAAATACGGGTCTGAATATGCGTTCCAAAAATCATTTTAAAATTCTAAAATTTGTTATAAAAAAAAGATTAATTAGTTTTAATTATCTCGGAAATTTTAAATGAGTTCTGATGAATTTCCGGGCGGTTGTTGCACGTAAAATTAATTATTAAAAATGTTAGTTGCGGTACAAAACGGGATAATATAGGGAATAAAATGAAAGAAAGGAAACAGAGAAAGAAAATCTTTTTTTATTAACAACCGCCCTCGGTGTTTATCACGCCGCCTCTTCCTTCCCTGTTCATCTCTTTCAATCTCTGTCTCGGAAATCTCTCTTCAATTCTCTTTCTCTCTTTTATCTCTCTATCATCTCTGTTCTCCCCCATTTGTTTCTCCTACTTCTTCTTCCCTCACCCATACCTCTTTTCCCTGCTGTTATTCGGTGAGTCAACACCCTTTATTTCCGTTTTTCCGGTAACTGTGCCGCCTTGCTTCCCTGTTCGGCCTGTATTCTGTTCATTTTTGGTGTTGAGTATATGTTTCGTGTGCGTGTATATATGTGAGTGTGTGTTTTGTATATATGTGTGTGCATTTTGTGTGTGTGAGTGTGTGCAGCGTGTGTGTGTGGCTGTGGGAGGCGCGTGTAGCCTTGTGGGGGTTGTAATTTACTTACTGATTATCTTCTTACTCTCTTACTCTCTCTTTCTCTCGATCATAAACTCTGAAACCCTAATCAGTGTTTGAGCAAATTACTTATAGAAACATCATGTCTTCACCTGCTACTTCAAAACCTTTCACTCATGGTGGTGCCAAATTTGTCAGAAAAAATTATACTCCTATCATGGACAAGAATGGGATAAATCTTGATTTTCATAATTTTTAAGATTTCTTAAGGGCGAGTGAAGTTGGGTATGCTCACACAGCTCCAACAACTATTTTAGGAGATCAGGTTTTGGATTTATGGAGGACTGGTCTATATGATGATGGAGGTGAAGCAGGCACTCCAAGTATCATATTTGAGTTTGATAACAAGAAGAGGGTTGTAACCCCTTAGATAGTGCAAGATGCTCTTCATCTCCCAACTCCCACTTCTTATGCAACATTTGTGGGAGATGCTGAAATGAGAAGATTGTTCACAAAAATTGGCTATGACAAGGATATGAAGTGTCACACCCTCAACTTAAATAGCAAAATAAATATAGCTATTACATCATTTTAATGAAGAATACACAACCAAATCCAAGATCTTACAGTTTAGGGTTTGGAACAGCCCAACACTACCAACTATTACATCTGATTACAAATACCGAGTCCTCACACAACTATTATTACTTATTCTACCTGAGCTCGAACATAAGCATCAGCATCACAGGTCTTACGGGCAGTCTGCTTGAATCTAACCATAGCTGCTAGCTGTAATATCATGTTAAAGCAAGGAGTGAGCCAAATGCTCAACAAGTGCTAACAGTACGACACAAAACATAAATTAAGATATACTTTTAAGAATGACAATGGAAAGACATAACCAAAGGTAACGAGAGATAAAACTATGTGAGATGGCATCATTTTGCTTGTATCAAATCAATTTTAAAATCATGTCTTAATCAAAATCATTTTATGATGCTACGGATTACTGCCGGTGATCAGCCGCGAAGTAATCCCGAACCTCGCTGGGTTCTAAAACATTAACGGGAATCCCTAGGCAACTTTTAAGCCTAATATAAGTGTGGAAAGGACTCGCGTCTCAGTCCAGATCCACTATTCAAGAAAACATTTATCCCCCTTTGGGACTGAAAACCCACATTTTATTTATTTCAAAAGCTGATGCCGAATTGTAACAAAATCTCTTTTAACAGTAAATATTTTTATTAAGGGATTATAGATCAACTCGAAACATGGGAAATATGGTACTAAATCTCAGGGCCATGATTCACAAAACTTTACTCTATTGGGGTAACCAAAAGGGTTTTCATATGTCAGAATTTGGACAGGAAAATATGGTGAGACTAATGGATAATATGAAGGGGTAATGCCAAACTGGGCTCAAAGCAATGGTTTCTCGTCAAGGTACAAGTGTTGGATCATTAAGAAGATAAGCTTCATGAATACTATGGGTGTTAAGGTAATGATCTCTAGCTCAGGATGTATATATATATCAGAATTGTCAAGCTTTAGGATAGGAAAGAGGGTATCAATCAATGAGGAATCATGTTGGTAAGTTTCTGACTATCAGAGTTCAAGGTAAGGTTCTATAGGGGTTCAAGTATCAGGATGAGATATCAATACTTAGGAATCATCAGCATGTTAATCAAGAGGATCAATCAAGTAATATAACAACTCTTTATTTTATCATGGCATTTAACTATCATGAAAACACTTTTGAACTACTTGCAATACATACTCGAGGGTTCATGGCATTTCTATATAATTCAAAGATAAGCGAGAGATACGCTTAATTTAAACATATCAAAATGACTCAGGATAATTGCATCGATATATATCAACTGTTTATAGTAAATACGAAGGTCAAGTTGAATCACTTGCCTTGAGATAGGCTGGTTTGGTCTGACTGGTAGGAGCAACTGGAGCTTTACTCGACTTTTATGGATAGTTTTCCCTCGTCTCGAGATCCTACATAAATAATAATCCTCATTATAATATATTCTCACTAACTTAACCTATTTACAACTTGAAATTAAACACGGATGGCACTTGGGCCTATACGCACTTAATTTATATTCACTTTTAAATTACAATTGCACACACATAGCCACATATTCACATATCATATATTAACACCAAATAACACCATATATACCATAATGCAACACTAGGCTTGGATGATCTCGACTCACCACTTAAGTCACTTGGTCGCTAAACTTGACAAAGTCTTCAAATTTTGGCTCCCTAACTCGATGTGCCTTTCCTAAATTATCCAAACCCTATTGACCCTCACTTGTGCCTTTTGCTCCACTGACCTTATACCATCTTACAACTATGGTGTTCGACCTAATACTCACTTCTAAGTGTTCTAAAACTATGTGATAAGTGATAGTGCTCACTGGTGCAAATTTCAGAATGACAACTATAGTTTCTTGAGTGCATTAGGCACTCTTAAACTACAAGTTTTCCTTCAAAACTTTTACACAAGACTCTCCTGACCTAAGGGAATCTCACAATCTTGATGTGGCTCAAGGGCCTGGCTTGGGCCTTCTTGGGCCTAAGCTAAAAGTCCAAGGTTCCCCTGCTTTTCTGGGCAGAAAACGCCCTGACTTGAATTAACTTGTGACACATGGTTCTAACTCATATCCTATGAACTATGGCTGGAAAAAATTCTCTGACACTCACTCTAACTAAGTCCCAATAGGTCCTAATGAGGGCCTACCCATGACATGGTCAAATCTCCCTATTTCTAAGTTGCAACAAAACTGTCCCCTGCTGGACAGATTTTGTTATTCTACTTGTGCACCTAACCAAATGACATGCAAACCTCCAACCAACTCCTAAAACCTTTTGTATACTCCCAATACTAACTTCTGGTGGCTTGGGCCTCAAAGTGCACATCAATGACATGGTCAAAACTCACTCTAAACCTCAGGGTACTAAACTGATTTTCTGCAGAAACTATAACTCTCAATCTCTAAGGTTTTTGACTTGACAAACTCAACTAACAACAACTCAATACTTAAACCAAGACTTATACATGGTATTCTACTGAACTAACTCCCTTATTCTCAAAATAACCTTGGGGAGATCATCCTTATTCTACACTTCACAAATCACAAATCTTCATGCTTTTGAAATAACAAGGTATGCATTTTTATAAAAGATAATCACGAATTATTACCATGCAACAAGAAGCATAAATCAATATTAACACATTATACCTACTGAAATTAAGGCTCACTAACAAAATCTTTCCAATTGATCAAAATCTTACAACATTCTAAGAGAAATCCTCATGCATGCATGCCTTCGGGTTTTTCAAACCAAAACAACACATTTTCTACATATATTCCATCTGAAAATTGACATGCAAGCCTAGCATAAGGTATACCTAGATGATCACTTAGCATGCAAGGAGTTTTATCAAATTTTCACCACAAAATTCAAGTCATTATCACATAAACATGCAAAAATTGATCAAAACAACAAGAATGATTTCAGGGACCATTCATTCGGCTCCCATATGGTCATGGCCGAATGAAATGGATGGAAATGGCCATTAAATCGTCAAGAGTTTCCTTCTCATGACTTGGCACTTATCCATTCATTGTAGTCCTCTCAAAAACAACCTTAAATCCATAAGAATCAAGATTGTATTTTGAGTTTCACTAAAACCTTTACATGCAACCTTTAAACTTAAACTTTCTACTCAAAACTCTTTGAAATATGAGTGATCATGGTATGGGAAGTAACATTTACTTGTATAAAGAGTAGAATCTTGGTGGAGGAATGAAGAAAAATGGGGAGGGGGTGGTTCTCGGCTAAACCCGAGAGTGAGAGAGGGAGGGCCGAGAGTGAGGGAGGAGGAGGGAGAGAAGAATGAGTGTGGTGTGGGTGATGAGTGAAAATGATCATGTCTTTGCTTGTTTTTATGGTATTTGATTTGACAAAATTTGAGTGAAAAGGAGAAGTGACATGTCTATCCCTCCACTTATACTTGGTGCATTTTGCATGCAAGGGTACAGAAGGAAATTGGCTAGAGAAATAAGAGTTAGTGGGGTTGGAATTGTCCTCTTTGTCCTTATAAAGAATGAGAGGGTAGTTTGCATGCAAGGGCTTTCTTGTAATTTGCTAAATATGACAACTAAAATTTATAATGATTTATTTTTCTAAAATAAAATACAAGTTCAAAAATTATAAAATTTATACCATAAAATAACTTGGATTTTTAGAGACTTTATAAAATCATTTTCAAAATTTGTGAACAAAATACCTTTTAAAAGAAAAAATTTCCAAAGCTTAGAATATTACTTATAAATCAAAAATAAAGAAATTAAATAAACTCTTGCTTTGAAAAATCATATACTACACAAAGCAAATTTATAATGCAGAAATTTTCACTCACACTAGCGTACAATCATTGAATATATTTTCATTTGACTTTAATATTATACCAAATCCATAAATAATATTACATAAAATGCCGGTCGTAACATCCTCTCCCCCTTAAGGGATTCTGTCCCCAGAATCTAAGAGAAAAGATGAGGATGTCAGGAACGCATATCAGACTCTAAATCCCAAGTCGACTCTTCGACCTTAGGGTTCCTCCAAAGTACTTTTACTAACTTTACTGACTTATTTTTAAGACTCTTTACTTGCCAGTCGAGTATTTTAACCGGTTGCTCCACAAATGACAGGTCTTCCTGAATTTCTACAGGTTCATATTCTATCATATGGCTAGCGTCAGGATTGTACTTCTTAAGCAACGACACATGGAACACATTATGCACATGCTGATACTGAGGTGGTAAGGCCAACTTGTAGGCCACCTTTCCTACTTGACTCAAAATCTCAAAAGGACCTATGTATCTAGGTGCTAACTTCCCTTTCTTGCCAAATCTCATCAACCCTTTTCTAGGTGACACCTTCAGCAATACAGCTTCGCCAATTTGGAATTGAACGTCCTTACGCGCTAGATCCGTATACTTCCTCTGTCTATCTTGAGCAGCAAGCAACCTTTTCTGAATTAACTTGACCGAGTCATGCAACTGTTGTACCAAATCCGAGCCGAGAATTCTTCCTTCTCCTACTTCATCCCAACTTGTTGGTGATCTACATTTTCGCCCGTACAAAGCTTCGTATGGTGGCATGCCGATACTGGAATGATAGCTGTTGTTGTAAGAGAATTCAATCAACGGCAAATGGTCATCCCAACTTCCTGCAAAATCGATTGCACAACTGCACAACATGTCTTCAATTATTTGAATCGTCCTTTCACTCTGGCCATCAGTCTGCGGGTGGTACGCCGTGCTCATATTCAACTTTGTGCCAAGATATTCCTGAAATTGATTCCAGAATCTCGAGTTAAATCGGGGATCTCTGTCTGAAACTATTGATACGGGTACTCCATGCCTTAGTACGATTTCGCGCACATACAGATGAACCAACTTGTCTAGTGACGACTTCTCATTTATTGGAAGGAAATGCGCCGACTTCGTAAGACGATCAACTATAACCCATATTACGCCATGTCCGGATTTCGTTTGCGGTAGTCCTACTATAAAGTCCATAGCGATATTTTCCCATTTCCATTCTGGAATCTTTAGGGGATGAATTAATCCGCTTGGTCGTTGATGTTCTGCCTTTACTTTCTGACAAGTATAGCACTTCGCAACCCATTCTGCCACGTCTTGCTTCATATTTGGCCACCAAAAGTTCTTCTTTAAGTCTCGATACATCTTGGTGCTTCCCGGGTGGATTGAAAATTTCGAATTATGGGCTTCATGGAGGATCTCATTCTTTAATTTAGGTACATGGGGAATCCATATTCTGGATGAAAACCTTAGTATCCCTTGCTCATCCCTTTGAGTATTAATCTCCTCTCCAGATAACTGATTCTTCTCTTTTTCCATTACTTCCTCTTGACACTTCTTTATCTTTTCCACTAGTGTTGGCTGAAAGGTTATTGCACGACAAACTTCCTCGAGTTTTCCATAAGCACAAAGTTCCAATTCCAATTTTTCGATTTCTTCAGATAACTCTTTTGATGTTATCATCATATTCAATCTCTCCTTCCTACTCAGAGCATTGCCCACTACGTTCGCCTTTCCAGGATGGTAATTTATCAAGCAGTCATAGTCCTTGATCAATTCCAGCCATCTCCTCTGCCTCATATTGAGCTCTTTCTGAGTAAAAATGTACTTTAAACTCTTGTGATCTGTGTAGATTTCACACTTCTCTCCGTAGAGGTAATGTCTCCAAATCTTAAGTGCGAACACTATGGCGGCTAGTTCCAAGTCATGCGTCGGGTACTTTAACTCATGCAGCTTCAACTGTCTTGACGCATATGCGATCACTTTACTATGTTGCATCAACACACAACCCAAACCCTTATGTGAAGCGTCGCTGAATATTACAAAATTCCCTTGATCATCTAGAAGTACCAACACCGGAGCTGTTACCAACTTCTGCTTTAACTCTTGAAAGCTATCTTCACATTCTGCACTCCATTCAAACTTTTGATTCTTTCTGGTTAACTTGGTCAATGGCGTGGCGATCTTCGAGAAATCCTTGACGAATCTTCTATAGTATCCGGCCAATCCTAGAAAACTTCGCACTTCCGTAGGAGTCTTTGGCCTCTCCCAACTCATAACTGCCTCAATCTTTGCCGGATCCACTTTAACTCCCTCATTTCCAATAACATGCCCCAAAAATTGTACTTCCTTTAACCAAAACTCACATTTGGTAAACTTGGCATACAACTTCTCTTGTCGGAGTATCTCTAATGCTATCCAGAGGTGCTGCTTATGTTCTTCTTCCGACTTAGAATAAATAAGGATGTCATCAATGAATACCACGACAAATTTGTCCAAATATTTCTTAAATACCCGATTCATTAGATCCATAAATGCGGCCAGAGCGTTGGTCAATCCAAACGGCATTACTAGGAATTCATAATGCCCATATCTGGTCCTGAATGCGATCTTAGGAATATCTTCTTCTTTGATCTTTAATTGATGGTATCCCGATCTCAAATCAATCTTCGAAAAGCATTTTGCTCCCTTCAACTGATCAAAAAGGTCATCTATCCTTGGTAGCGGGTAGCGGTTCTTGATCGTTACCTTATTCAACTCCCGATAATCTATGCATAGTCGCATACTCCCATCTTTCTTCTTTACAAACAGAACAGGTGCTCCCCATGGCGACGCACTTGGCCGTATCACTCCCTTATCCAATAATTCTTGTAGCTGGCTCGCCAACTCTTTCATTTCGGCTGGTGCCATCCTATATGGGGCCTTTGAAACTGGTTCCGTGCCTGGAGCAAGGTTGATTTCGAACTCAATTTGTCGATCTGGTGGTAAGCCTGGTAGTTCGTCGGGAAACACATCGGGGAACTCGTTAACTACAGGAATATCTTCCACGCTGGGGCTGCCTTTTTCCGAATCCACTACATAAGCTAGGAACGACTCAAAACCTTTTCTAAGTAGCTTCTTAGCCTGAACAATTGTAAGAAATAGTTGCTCTTGCTTCTGCCCCTTAAATACTACCTTCTCTCCACTCTTCGTCTTTAAATACACTCTCTTGGTCTTACAATTTATCTGAGCGCTATTCTCTCCTAACCAATCCATTCCTAAAATTATATCAAACTCTCCCAACTTGAAGAGTATCAAGTCGGCTGAGAACTTATACCCCAAAATATCAATCTCACACTTTGGACAAAATTGATTCACAGGAATCTTCTCTTGGTTCGCAATTACCACATTTACTACCTCACTCATAACCATTTTATCACATTGGAGCTTATCAACAAAAGATTCTGATATGAAAGATCTTGTTGCTCCCGAATCAATCAATACTTTAGCTTTGACATTATTGAGTAAAACTGTACCTGCTATCACTTCCGAATTCTGTACAGCATCCTTCATCTTCAAATCAAATGTCCTTGCTGTTGCTTGCGGGGTTGGGGCGGGTGGTGGAGGTAATGCCAATACCTCAGCTGGCACGCTTGCACTGGTACTTGCCACATTCATCAGAGCTTTGACTGGTCCGGTTGCCTTGCACTCCCTAGCTATGTGTCCAGTCTTCCCACACTTGTAGCACGTAACTCCTGGCTTCAGCATCTTGCACTCATTTTCGAAATATCCCTTCTGATTGCACCTATAACAGGTCATGCTCAGCTTATTGCATACTCCGGGGTGCCTTCTTCCACAGTGCTTGCATTCCGATCTCTGGAACCTGTTTTCTCCAACTTGCCCTTGGCTTGCCTGGTTGTTCCCTTTTGATTCTTGCCTTTTGCCCAAATTTCCCTTCTTTTGAAAATTTCCGCCCTTCTGGAAACCAATCCTCTTTATATTCCGATCTTGCGAACTTCCGGCTTCAGACTTTTCTTCATAAAATGGAACCTTCCTCTTCTTGTTATCCCTCTCTTTCCTTGACTGCATCCCATTATTCTCAATCAGAGCAGCTTTCTATACTACTCCCGCATAAGTTTCAAGCTCAAACTTAGCCACCCTATCTCTGATCCAAGGCTCCAATCCTTACTGAAATTTCTTTTCTTTTTCCTCCTCAGTGCTGGTATACTTTGTCACAAACCTTGACAACTCAGTGAACTTCTTCTCATACTCCAATACAGTCATGTTCCCTTGCTTCAACTCAAGAAATTTTAGCTCCATCTGATTCTGCATGTACTTAGGGTAATACTTGTCCAGAAATAACTTCTTAAATCTCTCCCAAGAAACCTGTTGAGTGACTTCCATAGCCTTTACTGATTCCCACCAATAGATGACTTCTCCCTTCAAGAAGTAAGTAGCATACGGCATCTTCTGATCATCTCCTAACTGTACCAACTCAAAAGCCCTTTCCATCTCCTTGATCCATGTGTTAGCTATCACTGGATCAGTGGTATCATGAAATACAGGTGGATTCACATTCTGAAAAGCCTTGAAAGTGACAATTTGTGTAGGTGGTACTGGTGGTTCAGGTGGTTGGTATGGCTCACGGTTATCTTGGTTTTCAATTCGTTGTTGAAGAGTTAGTTGTTGTTGAGCTATAGCATTGGTTTGCTGTTGCAAGGTTTCCAGTAGTCGAAGATTATTTGGGTCTGTAGTGGAGGTGGTTGTTGGGTTCTTTTTTTTGGGAGGCATGATCCTGAAATAAGAGTTGTGTCAAAACAGATATGAATGATAAAATGATTCGATGGTATCGCATGGCATTCTCATTTACATATGGGGTCAAGTTTCCAAATTAAGCAGATATGATGATAAAAACATAAAATAACAGTTGAGAGCAAATGGAACAATAACACATAATTATTGAAATTTTAAAGGTCACAGTACATAGGATTGGGACATAGTCTGTTTCTAGGAATAACAGGCTTATTTAAAGGAAAAACGGAAACAACTGGGGATTCCATAGAGTCTGATAGTACAACAACATGAAAGGAAAATGGAAAGAACTAAGGCTCCACTCCATCTGAACGGGGCTTGGTAGTCTTTTCCTCTCGAAGCGTCTTCACAATGCTCTGGAGCTCATCCGCCACCATCTGAATGATATACTGGCTGGTGCGGTCCCGGTGCGCTGACATCTCCTCATGCTTAGTGTTGACATACTGAACCAAGGTCTCAAGTCTCGCAGTCATCTGCTCCTTGGGCTTCCCTTCGTAGTTTCGGCTGTCCGGATACACGTTCTTCAGTCGGTCTATCAGTGAGTCGTACTTGCCCTGAAGCATGTCGAACTCGCGTCTCAACTCAGCATACACGGAGAAAGCAATAGTGTCGTCCGACCCAGAGGATGACGAGGAATGCGCCCTTTGCTGACAACCAATAAGAGGAGTATTAATAATAATTTACTTAACCTACTCTCTCGCATAATATCTATAACCTACACACAAATCCTATAACCTATTTGGGCTGTCCACGGACTCTAAACCGTAGCTCTGATACCAAAACCTGTCATACCCCCAACTTAAATAGCAAAATAAGCTCTTACATCATTTTAATGAAGAATACACAACCAAATCCAAGATCTTACAGTTTAGGGTTTGGAACAGCCCAACACTACCAACTATTACATCTGATTACAAATACCGAGTCCTCACACAACTATTATTACTTATTCTACCCGAGCTCGAACATAAGCATCAGCATCACAAGTCTTACGGGCAGTCTGCTTGAATCTAACCATAGCTGCTAGCTGTAATATCAGGTTAAAGCAAGGAGTGAGCCAAATGCTCAACAAGTGCTAACAGTACGACACAAAACATAAATTGAGATATACTTTTAAGAATGACAATGGAAAGACATAACCAAAGGTAACGAGAGATAAAACTATGTGAGATGGCATCATTTTGCTTGTATCAAATCAATTTTAAAATCATGTCTTAATCAAAATCATTTTATGACGCTACGGATTACAGCCGGTGATCAGCCGTGAAGTAATCCCGAACCTCGCTGGGTTCTAAAACATTAACGGGAATCCCTAGGCAACTTTTAAGCCTAATATAAGTGTGGAAAGGACTCGCGTCTCAGTCCAGATCCACTATTCAAGAAAACATTTATCCCCCTTTGGGACTGAAAACCCACATTTTATTTATTTCAAAACCTGATGCCGAATTGTAACAAAATCTCTTTTAACAGTAAATATTTTTATTAAGGGATTATAGATCAACTTGAAACATGGGAAGTATGGTACTAAATCTCAGGGCCATGATTCACAAAACTTTACTCTATTGGGGTAACCAAAAGGGTTTTCATTTGTTAGAATTTGGACAGGAAAATATGGTGAGACTAATGGATAATATGAAGGGGTAATTCCAAACTGGGCTCAAAGCAATGGTTTCTCGTCAGGGTACAGGTGTTGGATCATTAAGAAGATAAGCTTCACGAATACTATGGGTGTTAAGGTAATGATCTCTAGCTCAGGATGTATATATATCAGAATTGTCAAGCTTTAGGATAGGAAAGAGGGTATCAATCAATGAGGAATCATGTTGGTAAGTTTCTGACTATCAGAGTTCAAGGTAAGGTTCTATAGGGGTTCAAGTATCAAGATGAGATATCAATACTTAGGAATCATCAGCATGTTAATCAAGAGGATCAATCAAGTAATATAACAACTCTTTATTTTATCATGGCATTTAACTATCATGAAAACACTTTTGAACTACTTGCAATACATACTCGAGGGTTCATGGCATTTCTATATAATTCAAAGATAAGCGAGAGATACGCTTAATTTAAACATATCAAAATGACTCAGGATAATTGCATCGATATATATCAACTGTTTATAGTAAATACGAAGGTCAAGTTAAATCACTTGCCTTGAGATAGGCTGGTTTGGTCTGACTGGTAGGAGCAACTGGAGCTTCACTCGACTTTTATGGCAAATTTTCCCTCGTCTCGAGATCCTACATAAATAATAATCCTCATTATAATATATTCTCACTAACTTAACCTATTTACAACTTGAAATTAAACACGGATGGCACTTAGGCCTATACGCACTTAATTTATATTCACTTTTAAATTACAATTGCACACACATAGCCACATATTCACATATCATATATTAACACCAAATAACACCATATATACCATAATGCAACACTAGGCTTCGATGATCTCGACTCACCACTTAAGTCACTTGGTCGCTAAACTAGACAAAGTCTTCAAATTTTGGCTCCCTAACTCGATGTGCCTTTCCTAAATTATCCAAAACCTATAGACCCTCACTTGTGCCTTTTTCTCTACTGACATTATACCATCTTACAACTATGGTGGTCGACCTAATACTCACTTCTAAGTGTTCTAAAACTATGTGATAAGTGATAGTGCTCACTGGTACAAATTTCAGAATGACAACTATAGTTTCTTGAGTGCATTAGGCACTCTTAAACTACAAGTTTTACTTCAAACCTTTTACACAAGACTCGCCTGACCTAAGGGCATCTCACAATCTTGATGTGGCTCAAGGGCCTGGCTTGGGCCTTCTTGGGCCTAAGCTAAAAGTCCAAGGTTCCCCTGCTTTTCTGGGCAGAAAATGCCCTGACTTGAATTAACTTGTGACACATGGTTCTAACTCATATCCTATGAACTATGGGTGGAAAAACTTCTCTGACACTCCCTATAAATAAGGCCCAATAGGGCCTAATGAGGGCCTACCCATGACATGGTCAAATCTCCCTATTTCTAAGTTGCAACAAAACTGTCCCCTGCTGGACAGATTTTGTTATTCTACTTGTGCACCTAACCAAATGACATGCAAACCTCCAACCAACTCCTAAAACCTTTTGTATACTCCCAATAATAACCTCTGGTGGCTTGGGCCTCAAAGTGCACACCAATGACATTGTCAAAACTCACTCTAAACCTCAGGGTACTAAACTGATTTTCTGCAGAAACTATAACTCTCATTCTCCAAGGTTTTTGACTTGACAAACTCAACTAACAACAACTCAATACTTAAACAAAGACTTATACATGATATTCTACTGAACTAACTCCCTTATTCTCAAAATAACCTTGGTGAGATCATCCTTACCTAAGGTACAATTATGGCAAAACAAGAGAATTTATACTTCACAAATCACAAATCTTCATGCTTTTGAAACAACAAGGTATGCATTTTTATAAAAGATAATCACGAATTATTACCATGCAACAAGAAGCATAAATCAATATTAACACATTATAACTACTGAAATTAAGGCTCACTAACAAAATCTTTCCAATTGATCCAAATCTTACAACATTCTAAGAGAAATCCTCATGCATGCATGCCTTCGGGTTTTTCAAACCAAAACAACACATTTTCTAAATATATTCTATCTTAAAATTGACATGCAAGCCTAGAATAAGATATACCTAGATGATCACTTAGCATGCAAGGAGTTTTATCAAATTTTCACCACAAAATTCAAGTCATTATCACATAAACATGCAAAAATTGATCAAAACAACAAGAATGATTTCAAGGACCATTCATTCGGCTCCCATATGGTCATGGCCGAATGAAATGGATGGAAATGGCCATTAAATCATCAAGAGTTTCCTTCTCATGACTTGGCACTTATCCATTCATTGTAGTCCTCTAAAAAATAACCTTAAATCCATAAGAATCAAGATTGAATTTTGAGTTTCACTAAAACCTTTACATGCAACCTTTAAACTTAAACTTTCTACTCAAAACTCTTTGAAATATGGGTGATCATGGTATGGGAAGTAACATTTACTTGTACAAAGAGTAGAATCTTGGTGGAGGAATGAAGAAAAATGGGGAGGGGGTGGTTCTCGTCTAAACCCGAGAGTGAGAGAGGGAGGGCCGAGAGTGAGGGAGGAGGAGGGAGAGAAGAATGAGTGTGGTGTGGGTGATGAGTGAAAATGATCATGTCTTTGCTTGTTTTTATGGTATTTGATTTGACAAAATTTGAGTGGAAAGGAGAATTGACAAGTCTATCCCTCCTCTTATACTTGGTGCATTTTGCATGCAAGGGTAAAGAAGGAAATTGGCTAGAGAAATAAGAGTTACTGGGGTTGGAATTGTCCTCTTTGTCCTTGAAAAGAATGAGAGGGTGGTTTGCATGCAAGGGCTTTCTTGTAATTTGCTAAATATGACAACTAAAATTTATAATGATTTATTTTTATAAAATAAAATACAAGTTTAAAAATTATAAAATTTATACCATAAAATAACTTGGATTTTTAGAGACTTTATAAAATCATTTTCAAAATTTGTGAACAAAATACCTTTTAAAAGAAAAAATTTCCAAAGCTTAGAATATTCCTTATAAATCAAAAATAAAGAAATTAAATAAACTCTTGCTTTGAAAAATCATATACTACACAAAGCAAATTTATAATACAGAAATTTTCACTCACACTAGCGTACAATCATTGAATATATTTTTATTTGACTTTAATATTATACCAAATCCACAAATAATATTACATAAAATGTCGGTCGTAACATGAAGAATCTTGGCCAACTGAATAGAAATGGGCTAAGAAAGGAATGTAATTTATTCTTTAATTGCATTACAAGGGCATTCAACAACAAATGCACCAATTTTGATGCCCTTCCAATCATGACACAACAAATTGGGTACTCTCTAATTCATGGTGTAATTTATGAGTTTTATAGAGTTATTTTACAATTCATAGGGGATAGATTAAAAGCTTATAGGACTATAGTATATTATGCTAGATTTGTCAGTTAATATTTAATGTTTGTTTCCCTGATAACCCAACCCCTGCTAAGCAAATTGTGTCAGTTTTTAAGCTCACCAAGAGAGCCTTCTCTGATCTTATTTCTAAAGATTCAGAAAAGGTTGCTCTTGCTCCTTTGAGGTTTCCAGTGATTTCCAGGAACTTGCTCATTACAAGGCTGTAATAACCCCAATTTTTACAAAAAATTTGAAACCCTGATGAATATTAACTTTCGTGATTTTGCTGATTGAGTAAAACTGTCAGACCACCATATATAGGAATACTGTTATGGAAATTCTGAGATCATATTAGTATTCCATAAAGTAAATGAGTGTATGTAAAGATCGTCATAATTTGGACACTTTAATTTTTCCCGAAAATCCACCAGATACCGAAGGAACTGAGTATAAGGTAACATGATTAAAAAGAAATACAACTCAAGGATTATGATAGAGGATCATTAAAGGAATATAAGATATTAAGAGAGGTTCAGGGAAGCCCAAGTAATAAGGTCCAGAATATGATCCCTCAAACCATCAATGAGAACAAGGGTTAAGCGAACCGTAAAATGAATAAGTGACCAAGAATCAAGCTTGTACAAGAAGCAAGGAACTAGAAAAAAAGGTGACATCATCAAACCACAAGAAATTGGTGATGTGAATTGATGGCGTGAGGATAGGAAAAACGATTGAGTTATCTACCAAACATCACGTTTGGAAACCGTGCACGTATTAACTGCCATAATTACATGCTTTCATGATTATTGTTCAGTCAATCATATCATGCCACATGTCCCACTAAGTTGAACAGTCTATGTGAGTTAGAGTAGAGTGTTAATCAAAATCAATTTTTGATTTATAATTATCACTTTATCAGTTACTGATTATTTTCTTACTCTCTTACTCTCTCTTTCTCTCGAGCCTAAAATCTAAAACCTTAATAAGTGTTTGAGCAAATTACTTACAGAAAAATCATGTCTTTACCTACTACTTCAACACCTTTCACTCATGGTGGACTGGTGCCAAATTTGTCATAAACAATTATACTGCTATCCTGGATAACAATGGGATAAATCTTGATTTTCATATATTTCAAGATTTCTTAAGGCCGAGTGAAGTTGGATATGCTCTCACAGCTCCAACAACTATTTCTGGAGATCAAGTTCTGGATTTATGGAGGACTGGTCTATATGATGATGGAGGTGAAGCAGGCACTCCAAGTATCATCTTTGAGTTTGATAACAAGAAGAAGGTTGTAACCCCTCAGACAGTCGTGATGCTCTTCATCTGCCAACTCCCACTTCTTATGCAACATTTGTGGGAGATGCTGAAATGAATTACACAAAGGGGGTGAATGTGTTTTTGTATTTTTATGCTTTTCTTGAAGTATTTATGGTTTGAACAAAGTAAATGTAAATCTTGCAGTGATATGTGTTACTATTGTATTTAAGCATGCAATAATAGTGTACACAAATTTTTCAAAACTCACTTAATTTTATATTACAATTAAGAATGTTTTGCTACAAAATTTCTAGGATCTTTGTTAATAAAGAGCTTAGCTTCTTCCTTGAGAGAATACAAGATTTCTGATCTAAATTGTTACATCTAACAAAGGACCAGTGTTAACTTTATATCACTGTTAACTCCTGGTTTACACAGTGTATAATAAGACATGATATTTACTTTAGTACACTATCACTTATCATTTCCATTTTAGGAAAAGTATATCTTCCATTTCTGGCTTAGCATATCTTTTATAGACTTGTCAATCCAGCTGGTTCGATTGTTTGTTGATTGTTAATCTTGGATATTGAACTGATCTGCAATTTGTACTTTGAGATTTTACCTCGAGATCTCCAGTTACGCATATAGAGAACTTGACATCTCGATAAGTATATTTTCTTATCGAGATCTTTAATCACTCTATTGTAGATTTGACTTGTAGAGGTCTCTGAATTCTTTATAAGAGAATTTAGCTTATCGAGATCTCTCGGCTCCTTGTCTTCACTTTGACTTATCGATATCTCTGAGATCTCTAGTGATATTTTGACTTGTCGATATCTCAGAGATCTCTAGTGATTTTTGACTTGTCGATATCTCTAGAGTTCTCTAGTGAAGAAATGATTTATCGATATCTCCAATATTCATGTCTTCAATTTGGCTAATCGATATCTCTGAGTTCTCTAGTAGCTTTCCTGAGTTCTTTATAAGTCATTTGGAGTTCTCGAATGACTTATCTATAACACTAAATCTATGACTTGTATTGATTTTGACTTAGAACATTTTTCCCACAACAGATTTATTCAACTCCAAGCTTCTTCATAATTCTTCTGAGGCATGATCTTCTTGATCTTCTTCCAGATAGAATTCTTAAGCTTGCAACTATTTTAAGAAAAAAGACTTATGTCTGCTCCTTTGACATTTTTACAGACTTTAAATGCTACAAGTACAAAATGAAAACTAAGATTACAATACAACTTACTTAGGTTTGTCAATTTGTCTTAGTCTTGTTATTGTACAGGCATAACTTGCACAACAATCTCCCCCAATTTGTGAGAAGATTACTTAACACAAATTCATGTCTGTTAACAAGACTAACCCCAAGTTATAATGGAAATAAGACTAATATAAAAGTTGACACAATTACAGTAATTTTACATTAGATGATTTTGAGTTTGAGTATTTACAAGCATCAGACAAAGATTGGAACTTCTGATTCTGCTCTAATGAGGTCTTTTAAATATACAAGAATTTCAATTTCCTCTATGATTGGAGTCCCTGTTAGAGCTTCTATCAGTTTGAGTCTTTCTTACTTTGGATAACCATCTAACATTTCAATTCTGAATCTTGAAAATGAGCCAGCTTTTACATTGAGAAATCTTCCATCTTTG
Organism: Apium graveolens; assembly: GCF_009905375.1. Lineage (NCBI taxonomy): Eukaryota > Viridiplantae > Streptophyta > Magnoliopsida > Apiales > Apiaceae > Apium > Apium graveolens. The sequence goes on along the minus strand of NC_133656.1, from coordinate 43,211,310 downwards.
GAGATCCTGCTCATCCCTTTCGCTTTAAGTTCTTCTAATTTTTTGATATACATTTCAGTATCCTCATTATACTTTCTCCTTTTCTCCTTATATTCTTCTTCACTCCTTGCTCTCCTTTCCTCTCTTGCAATCAACCATTCAGCTAGAACTGATCTCCATGCTCTTGTAGTAGTATCCTTGTCCTTCAGCAAACTTATCACTCTCTTGATTTCTGTTGTAGAGAGAGTGTCCATCAAATTGCTGCCTAAAAAAGTGAAGGGCCCATCTTGAAAGTAGATTCTTACATCCTTTAGAGTAACAACCCAGACTCTAACTACTTCATCAGCCAGTTGTTGAAAATAGTCTTCATCTGAACAATACCAGTTTAAGGGTAGAAAATCATTATGCTTGAAACAATTCCAGATGGCCCTTTCAGTAACTTCAACTTTTTCAGTAGGCTTAACATTCTTAGGTTTTCTCCCAACAGACTTGAAATGAGTTTTGTGTGATGGTTTGACAAAAGGTAGGACTGTGATTTTCTTTAGAGATGTTTGGCTTGTGGTGATTGGAATTTTTAGAAAAGAGTTAGCAGTTTGCTTGTATAGGAATTTTGGCTTAGAGGTTTGAGGTGGTTTGATGTTTGAGATTGTTGACTTTAAAGGTTGAGTTGAAGGTTGAGCTAGTTGTGTTTGGATTTTTAGGGTTTGGTGTGGTTCTGAGCCATCATGATTCTTTTTGCTTCTCCTCTCACTTCCTCTCTTCTTCTCATCATTCTTCTTTCCATCTTCTTTCTTCTCTCCTTGACTTTTGTCCTTGCTACCAGTTGCTTTAGAGGTTTTACTTGGATTTGAGCTAAAAGGCTTTTGTTTGTCATCCTTCTACTTATCATCATCCTCATCTTTCCTTAAATTGTATTGAGTGTTTGGCAACATGGTGTCAGGATTCAAGAGATATTTGTCCAAGATTTCTATCATTTCAACATCCTTATGCTTCTTGTTCTTTTTATGCTTCAAGTCAGACTGCAATGTCATGATCAGCCTCATGTTTGATCTGACACAATGTTTAGGAACAATGAGATGCCTTGTTTGACTGGTTATTGGACAGACATAAACTACTCCTTTGTGTGGATATAGATAGGCTTCTAGAAAAGCTGTTATCCGTGCCTGTTTGAGCTCTTGGAGAAGTTGAGTGTCTTCTTGAACAACTGGATTCACTCTGTCAATCATTACATCCAGTTCAGATGCTCTTATAGTTTGAAGATATGGAAGAGTCGCCTGGAGACACATGTCCACACCACCATCATTGATGTTCATGATAATCGTTTTCTCTAGAAAATTATCAACTTTCACCACCACTGCTATTATGAAATTGATGTTCTTGCCCAAAGCTTTCTTGCAAGCCATATAGTTGTGTTGAAGAGATACTCTTAGTGCTGCAAAAAGGTCATTGAATTCCTTATCTTAATTGGGTCCTTCTGCAGCCCTTAGTAGTCTTTCTTTCCCAATATCAACTTGAGCACTTGAGCTTTGTCCCACCTGAACAGACTCTTTGGATTTTGATTTAGCATCCCTGGATTGTTGAATCATAGCCTCAATCTCCCCCTTAGTCTTGGTGACAGGCATGATGTAACACCCCCAGATCCGGGGTCGGGGATCCGGGTCGTCACGAGTTCTATTTCCCTTAATAACACCCAATCTTTATAATTACTCAACTACTCTGTACTGTGACCCCACAATAAACACACACACCACACGTTATAGTCTCAGAGATGAACATCCAAAAATAACCACAAGTCATTTTATTCCACAATTATCTGCCAATACACCTTAAAAGGTTTTTTGAATAAATTTACATTTCTTTGCCATTATTACAATTCATAAATATAAATAAATCTGGTACATCAAAAGTTGAAAGCCTAGCCTATTGGTAGTTCCTACCTCAGCTACGGCGGCATCAATGCTTCTAGAAAACTGCGGAACGTCTCCTAATCGCTTGCGAATCGGGAGCTTGGTTTTGTTCATCTTTTCTATCTGTTGTTGTGTGATGAAAGAAGAAAGCAAGGGTGAGCAGCAAGCCCACCAAAATAATATGTATAATGATTAATAGTATATGAGCCTTCTCATAGTACTCATGAAAGTCTTGGTCAAAAGAAATGAACCAAGTTTGATATCTGTTAGGTCCCAATTTGTTTGTAGAAGGGGGGGTTGAATACAAACAGTACCAAATAATCGAATAAATGCGGAATAAAAAATTTGAAACAAAATTCAAGTTAAATAAAAATATTATTAAACTTGAAAGGTGTTACAACAACTGTATCGATTACAAGGTATTAATCTCAAATCAATTATCACAAATCTAGAATAAATTCGACATGAACTTTTTCTATTTTTGCAATAATTAGAATCAAATGCTAAACGCGATTTGAGATTAAGTTCTAGGGATTTTGATCCGCTAGATTGTTACACAAGAACAAGATAAAGATTTCTAGTTGATTGGATTTAACTTTGCAATCTAGAAATTGATCTTTGAATTTCAGCAGAGAACAATGAAATATTTCTTAGGCGGCTGCTGTGTTCTTGTATTTTTCAGTGTATTGGATGGATGATTGAACTGCTGCTTGTCTGCTTCTTTTTAATCAACATAATAGAATTGAACTGGCAAGACAATCCTGAGCTCAGCAAGACTTTCGGTAGGACAATGTTTACAACTAGCAAGACAATCAAAATGAACTAGCAAGACTTTCGGTATGACTATTGATTGTCATACCGATTGTCATATTAGTTCAAATAAATTGTCTTGCTGAATTAATAACAGATTTTAATCTAAACAGAAATTCTAATAAGACAATTAAATGAATTGGCATGACTTTCGGTATGATTATCAATTGTCATACCGATTGTCATACTAGTTCAAATAAATTGTCTTGCTGAATTTAAGCAGATTTTAAACCAATTAAAATCTTATAAATCCTTAATATTAATTCTAAATTAATTTATCAATTTAATTCAATTGATCAATAAATTAATCTTTGCAGATATAATTTATTTTCTTAATTAAATTATATGACTTAATTAATTAATAGAGAATTAATACTAACCCTGAGCAGCATCCATTCTTCTGACAATCTTCTGAAAGTCACTGAGACTTATGAATCAATTCCGCCACTTCAATGCTGACACTCGATGTACTGTCTGGTTCATGAGTGACTAACTTCCGTGACGTTTCTTCATGTCTTGACTTTGATATTCTGATTGAATCCTTGTAATAAATGATACCCTGACGAGATCTCTGTCACTTGATTAAATCCACGATCTTGATTTATATCACTGAGGCATGATCAAATTCTTGAACTTCTTCCAGTGAATCTTCAAGTCTGCAGATGAACAATGTTTCTTTATTCTTTGACAGATGTTACATTGTGAGATCTTTCTGACGATTGATCCACTATTTACTTATTACATTCTTATTTGAGTTGAGTTAAATACTCGAATAAACGAGTAGGCTATGACATATGCCTTTCAATCTCCCCCTATTTGCTTGTTAGACAATAACAACAAATACCTAGAGGATAACTCAACTAACAAATAAGAAAAAGATATAAACAGTAATGTAAAGTAAATAGCAGAAAAGTTCTGGATGAGATTTAACATTTTCCAGATTCCAAGTAGATGTTCCTCTAGACTGAACATATCTTCAAGTAGTTCCATCTTCATTTGTACAACCACATTTCCTGTTGAGAAGCCCATATCTCTTGCTTCTCCCCCTATGAGAATCAACTGATTAAAGAAGATCACCTTCGTTTTACCACCTCTCCCGTACAATAGGATCCGCTGATAAAAACCAATGGTACTCCCCTTTTGAAAACAGCTTATTCCCTTACTAGAAAATCACCTTGTGTTTACCACCTCTCCCGTACAATAGGATCCGTAGTTACAAACAACAATGGTGTGGTGTAGTGTACATATAGGATCTTTTTCTTCCTCCCTGTTATTTCTCCCCCTTAGTTGAGGAATCCTCCAAACTATTACTTAAGCTTTTATCTCCCCCTTAAAGAAGGAATGTATGCCGTCGTCTGAAGGAGTTCTCATATTTCACTTGGTTGGAAAAGAAATAACAAGTAGTTTCTCTTTCTTCCTCACTGTGAGTGTGCGATTGTGTTTAGTGTACCTCACATGAGTTTCACTCTTCTCTCCACTCGTGTTTACACTCATTCTCACAAGTGTATCACTCTTCTCTCATAGCTCCATAATCCAGCTGTACCTGCAAGGAAAATCACCTTAGCCATCCTTAAGGAGGTCACAGGTGGTGCAATGGGAGTTCACAAATCCCCATCCTTGTTAAACTCGTCAGATGAATCTGAGTCATAATTTACAAGTTACTAGTTTCCCTTTTAGGGTTCCAGATTTGAATTCTGGGAAGGTAAACAATGATCCAAAGAATTTAGCATAAAGATCAAAGTTCCCTTCTAATGTCTGTGAAGACATTTCCTTGTGACTCATCAGGTTATATCTGAATCATTGTCAACAAGTTGTCGGTCTGCACCTATGTCAGATCCACTATCCGCAGATGCATCCAGGGGATTTAAGCCTGGGGAGGTAGACACTGACCACTGACATATGGCTTTTGGATCAGTATCCTCTCCTAACACCTGTAAAGGCAATTGGTCCACTAACGAACCTTGAACAATCGAATCTGACCTTAAAATGGTCGAAACTCTTGTTTCCGTCAACTCATCCTTTGTGTGTGTAACCTCTCCTTGTGCATCAAGAATTGTTTATGTTTGAAGTGGTGACACTACATCGGATACCTTGGCCGACAGGCAAAATTCAATAGACTCACCCTGTTGAGAGAATGAATCTAGTAACTGTTTTTGTGCCTTTTCAGCCATTACATCTTTTTGAGAAGATGTATGGGGGCTAGCAGTTGTCTCGGTTTAAATACTACTCATCTATGTAGGAGACAGAGCTACTGGGTTGACTACAGAACCTTCCTTATGTGGTGCACTAGGCACTATCTCCCTCACGCTCATTCATACTACTTTTAGTGGTAAAAGAGTGTTGGTTGGTTCTGTTTTTTTTGTGTTTGTCTTTACAGTCTGGGATAGACGTTGTGGGTTTTCAACCTCATGACTGTCAATGAAAGAAAGTCATTTGAGACTGAACCTGTATCATAGAACATATGGTAATAGAGAGAAAATGATTTACAATAGTGATTTCAAAAGATTTTACATGAAATAAGAAATCACTAATGTAGAAAGAAGTTTAATTTTTGTTTTTCAAAATGAATGAGTTTTTGATAAAACATTGATCACTTAGGGTAAAGTCTAAGTAATTCTCATTCATGTCAAAAGCTTACAAATATCTGCAACATAATGTTAACAACATATCATTGACCGATACTTGTCAAGTACTTTAGATACTAATTGTTATGTTGCATAACCAATATACCACTGCACATATAAAACAATATGATTGTGCTTAGTGATAAGATAGTTATTAATATGACGACTCTACTTATTCATATAAAATTATAACTTCTGTTAGAGTGCCATACCATGTCCTTGACGATTGCTTGAGCAGTATACTAGTTCATACCAACCTGAAGTGAGATTGTGAAGAAGAAATTGCATAGTCCAATAGATCTGCAGCTGCAAAGTCCATGAACTGTGGTGCATTGACTTCCTCTTTTGACTTACCAACCAGGAGTACACTTATACACATCTTACTAGAGTACAATTCCAAGTATAATGTGCAGCAGGTGTCTGATATGTCGTAATATTCTCAAGTCTCGTCACTGGTGCTATATGTTAGATACTGCTTCCTGATAATAACCTAGCACAACATACAAAATTACAATGATAACATTCCCAGCTTGCAAACAGCCATATCCCTCAGATAAACCTTTGCTGTTATCTCCAAAGGTAACCAGGGGGCCAGCTTTCTCAACCACATTTGATAGCAGGGCTCTATCTCCGGTCATATGTCTTGATGATCCACTGTCAAGAATCCAAACTACCGGTTATACTTGTTTAATGCCCTGCACTACAAATGGATTAGACCTTCTTCGGAACCCAAACTTGGTTGGGTCCGGCATACTTGTAGAACTGTCCTTTGTCAGGTAAAACAACATTTTTAATTTTAATTGTCTCAACTTTCTCAATGACTGAACATTTGACCTTGTAAACAGCCTTAACAAATTTCTGTTTAAGCTTAGGCACAAATGTCTCCTTTCTAGCCTTAGAAGGACTGGCAGTCTTAGACCTATCATGCTTTTTGTTATTCACATGCTGACGAGGAGTAGTCTTATCATTAGACACATGCTTACCATTAAAATAAGCATACATCATATTAAAAGCACAAGACATACAATTAGCAACACCACATGCTTTATGAGAGTGATTAACAGCAGGCAATTTATGCATGGTAGACATGGCATTTTTGTTATCCAACTCATGTGTGTCTGAGTTAGTCTCAGTTGCTTTCACAACTTTGACTGGAACTTTCGACACACTTGACTTGGAAACAACCTTCTCATTAGCAAGATCTTCAGCACGTATTTCTTCTTGAATAACAGAAGAGGTCGCATCAAATGGTTCAACAATTGATGCTTTATAGAGGGGTTCATCAACACCCTTAAGCACATGTGGTACTTCCCTCCCTTTAGCACAGACATGAGGAGGGGAGTTTATGCCTAATTCTCCAATAGCAGCATTGTAATCATATCCTATTCCAGATGTTTGATTAACAGCTTGCTTACTGTAGAACTCTTTAGCCTTCGAACAAGAATTGAAGTAGGCTCTAACCTTAGTCTCAAGACCGGTGATCTTGTCTTTGAGAATAGTTTCGAGTTTTCTATAACAGTCAACTCTATTCTCTAGAAAAGATACCTGTTCTTTTAATTTGTCTTGATTAATGTGCACAAGTCTTAATTCATTGACCTCTTTCTCAAGGTCTGTGATCTGTAAACTTAACAGTTCACTATCACGACGCGCACAATCTAAGTTACCTCTTAGATGATAAACCATTTCAGCATCAGAAAGTTTTACCTCTATTCTTGACGATGAAGCTTTTCCATCAATAGCCATAAGAGCAAGATTTCCTTCATCTTCATCTTCACTGTCAGTATCATCCCAGCTTCTTCCCTTTGCCAGATAAGCCCTTTCAGAGTTCTTTCTTACTTGCTTTGGCTTTCTACATTCTGTGGCAAAGTGTCCCAACTCATTGCAGTTATAACATCTAATGGTGCTTCGATCAACCATCCATGTTTTGTACCCACCACTACTGGTGTTAGAGGATGAAGATCCACCTTTCTGGAATTTGTTGTAGTTGGACTTGTACTTAAGCTTGGGATTCCTCCTGAATCTGACATTAGAGAATCTCTTGACAATTTGGGCCATTGATTCATCTTCCAATTGCTCCAGCTCTTCCAAGGAATAAAAATCATCACTTGATTGATTTGTAGTAGGAGGATCATATTCTGCTACTAACTCATTTTCCTCACCCTTGGAAAACTATACCATTCTTTCTAACTGTTGAGATTGTTGTTGTTGTTGACCTTCAGCTACAAGTGCAGTAGATGTGCTGACCATTCTATCCTTCTCGTAGACTTCCTTCTGTTGAATCTGCTCCAACTTATAGGTTTTTAACACTCCATAGAGCCTGTCCAAAGAAATCTCACTCAGATCTCTAGCTTCTCTAATGGCAGTGATTCTATGTTCAAGATGAGCTGGCAGTGTTAAAAGGAACTTTTTGTTGACCTCCCTGATTGAATAATACTTTCCATTGATGTTCAGGTTGTTGATCAACGCATTGTACCTCTCAAACACTTCAGTAATTCCTTCTCCTGGATTTGATTTGAAATGTTCATATTCAGAGGTTAGGATTTCCAACTTGTTCTCCCTAACTTCCTCTGTGCCTTCATTAATCACCTCAATAGTTTCCCACATGTGTTTGGAATTTTTACAGTTCATCACATGTCTGTTCATCAAGGGATCAAGGGAATCAATTAATATTAATTGAAGGCTGGCATCCAAGGAGGCTTCTTCCTTCTCAGCAGGAGTAAAATCTTCAGGCTCTTTTGGATAGGTTCTAGCTTCAGTAGTCACCACACCATCTATTATTACCTCCGGTTCAATAACCATCGGAGTTTTTATACCCTTCTTTAACAAGCTTGAATATTTGGGATTTGCAACTTGTAAAAATAATAGCATCTTCTTCTTCCACATGATATAATTCTCTTTATCAAATTGTGGAATTTTAACGGTTCCAACTTTATGTGAAGTCATTATAAATTTTTGAATAAATAAAAATTCAAGGAGTTGAAAAATCACAAAAGTCTAGGATCTTGATTTGTTCGTTAATCAGAAGGCTCTGATACCAATTGTTAGGTCCCAATTTGTTTGTAGAAGGGGGGGTTGAATACAAACAGTACCAAATAATCGAATAAATGCGGAATAAAAAATGTGAAACAAAATTCAAGTTAAATAAAAATATTATTAAACTTGAAAGGTGTTACAACAACTGTATCGATTACAAGGTATTAATCTCAAATCAATTATCACAAATCTAGAATAAATTCGACATGAACTTTTTCTATTTTTGCAATAATTAGAATCAAATGCTAAACGCGATTTGAGATTAAGTCCTAGGGATTTTGATCCGCTAGATTGTTACACAAGAACAAGATAAAGATTTCTAGTTGATTGGATTTAACTTTGCAATCTAGAAATTGATCTTTGAATTTCAGCAGAGAACAATGAAATATTTCTTAGGCGGCTGCTGTGTTCTTGTATTTTTCAGTGTATTGGATGGATGATTGAACTGCTGCTTGTCTGCTTCTTTTTAATCAACAGAATAGAATTGAACTGGCAAGACAATCCTGAGCTCAGCAAGACTTTCGGTAGGACAATGTTTACAACTAGCAAGACAATCAAAATGAACTAGCAAGACTTTCGGTATGACTATTGATTGTCATACCGATTGTCATATTAGTTCAAATAAATTGTCTTGCTGAATTAATAACAGATTTTAATCTAAACAGAAATTCTAATAAGACAATTAAATGAATTGGCATGACTTTCGGTATGATTATCAATTGTCATACCGATTGTCATACTAGTTCAAATAAATTGTCTTGCTGAATTTAAGCAGATTTTAAACCATTTAAAATCTTGTAAATCCTTAATATTAATTCTAAATTAATTAATCAATTTAATTCAATTAATCAATAAATTAATCTTTGCAGATATAATTTATTTTCTTAATTAAATTATATGATTTAATTAATTAATAGAGAATTAATACTAACCCTGAGCAGCATCCATTCTTCTGACAATATTCTGAAAGTCACTGAGACTTATGAATCAATTCCGCCACTTCAATGCTGACACTCGATGTACTGTCTGGTTCATGAGTGACTAACTTCCGTGACGTTTCTTAATGTCTTGACTTTGATATTCTGATTGAATCCTTGTAATAAATGATACCCTGACGAGATCTCTGTCACTTGATTAAATCCACGATCTTGATTTATATCACTGAGGCATGATCAAATTCTTGAACTTCTTCCAGTGAATCTTCAAGTCTGCAGATGAACAATGTTTCTTTATTCTTTGACAGATGTTACATTGTGAGATCTTTCTGACGATTGATCCACTATTTACTTATTACATTCTTATTTGAGTTGAGTTAAATACTCGAATAAACGAGTAGGCTATGACATATGCCTTTCAATATCTTAATGCGATGAAGTCGCAAAATATTCAGTATATATACATATATACTTTTCAAAATATTGGAAGTCCTCTTCCATGCATAATACACACAGAGTTCCAGTGTATAACTGTATAAAAATACCGTTGCAAGGTGATCTCATATATCTAACCTTGTCTCAACATTTTTTCTGAAAATCTTTGTCATGCATAAGATAATCATTTACTAGATATAAGTTTAAAAAAAAATTGAACTTACAAGATACTCCAATATACTTTATATCCACATACTACTTGAACTACCACCGTTCAAGTTATAATCAGTTTCAAAGTTCATCACCCAGATGAGACTACAAGATAAGACTTGAATAGATTCAATCTTTGAAATATCATTATAAATAATGAAGTTACGAGATACTTCATTAAGTCCTGATATATATATCCATATATATATATATATATATCTCATACATTTCCTGAAAATCTCTGTCATGTAAAGTATGAACAGAGTTATAATATCCAATGAATTTTGGAAAGGAAAAGAATTTTGGCATTAACCAGATATCTTGCTGATCAGGCAAAGATACCAATAAGCAACCTTTTCCACTGTAGATGGATGAATTCCTCACCGGTCATCACCCTGGCCGCATTAGGACCTCGCGCTAGACCGTTACCCGGCCACTCACGCGTTGATGGACTGCCACCCAGCCACTTACACTTTGATAGACCGTACCCCGGCCTGTCGCTTATGCCGACTCAATTAGATGGGCTTACTTCCCGAACATTGGGAAAGTAATCAATTCATTTATCAAAACAGCAACCTTGTTGCGAATATAAAATACACCATAGAGCCGGATCCCTCAGGTTTTGAACGAGTATTTAAATCCCCTTTAAAAGGAAGATCTTAAATATAAAAATGAGTTTTGGGATCCGCTCTAACTTTTAAAAATCATTTTGAAGACTCGAAAACACTTTAAAGAGTGTTTGGAGTAATGCTGATTTAATGAAGTAAATCAGTCCCAATATATTTAGAAGATGTCTGAATATTATTATTTAAATAATATTCCCATAAAGAATAATCTTTATACAAATAATTGAAGTAGAAGTTGTAAGACTTATACTTGAAATGAGTATTAAATAACCAAAGATATACTTATATGAAAGTACTATCTTTATTTGAATAATCGAAAATAAGTTTGATTATCGAAACATTATTCTTTAATAAAATACAGAATATATCTCAGCAAATAATCGGAGTCATAGATCCTCAAATGAATATTCAAATAATATTCATTAAATAATATAAACTGAGTCATAAGCCCTCGAATGAATATTCAAATAATATTCAATAAATAATATAAAAGAGTCATAAGCCCTCGAATGAATATTCAAATAATATTCAAATAATAAAATAAAAGGAGTCATAAGTCCTCGAATGAATATTCGTAATAATATTCATTAAATAAAATAAAGTTATCGAATAGACCTTATTTGATTAATAGTTTTTAAAAACTATATCAATATATATATATATAAATATATATTATACTCGGGAGCCTCGCCTCCCGGTTTAGAAATATGTTCACCTTTTATCCCCTATACTAAGGGTAAACTCAAATACCGCTTATCTCTAGCATAAGTATTATGCAACTATAAGCATTTGAACCAACAGATATATAAATCAAGAATATGAAACAGGCATGCATATATACCATATCACATGCTACAATATATCGCAAGAATTTGCTAATAACCAATATGCATTTATCGCAAGATCATGCATATACACATATACATCACAACAACAGTTATACGGGTAGAAAACTTGCCTGAGCGACTGGGGGTTACGAATGGCTCGGGACGAGTCTGGTAACCTATAAACAACAAGTAAGTTGGAATTAAACCAAAGTCACTTGTAAATCTATACTTTAACTAACTTAGACTCTAACGCTTGTTTTGCGCTTACTGATTCTCTTAAGTCACTCGAGTACCCTCGGCTCCACCATTTTTAATAATTTAACCTTTACGAGTTTTAAGGCGATTCCTTCGCGAGTGTCTTACCAACTTCCTAACACACTTACCATAAATGTTTCATACATTAATTAACCCTTTTTGGTCTTTAACCTATGTTTCAAAGTAAGGCGAGGGGAAAAGTTTCGTTCGCGAAACGCCGTTACTTGAAATGGTCGTTTTTCCTAAACCGTGCATCGGAATCGAACGAACTATATATCAAAATGAAGCTCGTAACATGAGCTATCTAAACATGGCAGTGGTCATAATCTAGAAGGGGGTTCTCGGGTCCTAATGTTATGCACAAAAACAGTCCAAAGAAAATTGGACGTTACGACGGCTATGTTTACGTGATTACCAATGTTTAAACTACTCCAATTAACCACCAACCAACTCATAACCATCAATACAACAAAACTTCACCTAAACCATACCACATCAGTCCATAATCTCCAAGGTTTTCAACTCAAACAACCACAATCAAGACCTATGAACTATAATCAAGCTTCAATTACCAAAACACTTCCAAATCAAACCAAACTACTAATAATCACAATCCATGCTTCTCATTTCACAACACCAACCATTAAACTTACTAACAAATAAAGTAAAGGCTAGGGTTTGAAGTTTATACCTTCCTTGGGAGGTGTTAAGTTGCTAGGAAGCCTTAGGGAGCCTCCTACAAGCTTGATCTTTCCAAAGAAATCAAGAACACAAAGTTAGGCTTTGAAGTTTCTAAAAGTCCGATTTAAAGAACTGTAAAACTGAGGGTCTTACCATGATTATTTGGACGAGACTTGTGAACAAGAGTTGTAGGCCATCTCAATATCTTTCCAATGAGCTATAGAACACAATCTTTGAGTGAGAAATGAAGGAGATACAGCAGTTTTAGTGTTCTGGTTCTGTTTTGGCCGAGAGCATGAAGAACAATGCCTTGGTTTCTTTTTGATTTTGATGAAAAATGATTTGCTTGGCTTGGTTGGTTTGATTTTTGTGTTTGTTTTAGTAAATTACCTAGTTGCCCTTGATTTTGTGTGGTTAAAAAGCCACCACATCTCCTTCCTTCCCATGTCATGCTTGTGTCATCCTCATGATGTCATCCTCCCCTCCTTGTCCTCTTTCTATTGGTTGGATGACATCATCCCCACTAATCCCCTTGATTAACTTCCTAATCGTTTGCCTAATGACCGCTGATCTGTTATACGGTTCGCTTAACTTTCGTTTTCGTTTATCGTTTGAGGGATCATACCCGGGATCTTATTACTTAGGTTCCCTTAACCTTTCTCAATATATTATATTCCTTTTATGATCCTCTCCTATAATCCTTTAATTTAAATCCTTTTTATCCTGTTACCTTTTTCTCAAATCTTTTCGTATCTAGTGTATTTCCGGGAAAAATCAAAGTGTTCGGATTTGGATTCTGACGATCTTTACATACACTTATATCCCATATAAAGTACTAATAAAATCTCAGAATATCCATATCAGAACCCCTACATAGTGTGGCATGAAAAGTTTTCTCATTCAGCAAAAACACTATTCATAAGGGTTTCAAAAATTTCCCAAAAATTGGGGTTATTACAGTCTCCCCTCCTTAAAAGGATTCCGTCCCGGAATCAGATAGAAAGTGAATAGGGATACTCTCTTAGCATTGCACTTTCTAACTCTCGAGTAAATTTTTCCACATTGTGGTTCTACCATCAAACTCTTACTAGTTTGATAACCCTTCTCCTAAGCACTCGTTCCTTTTTACTCTATACCCTTCCTGGTTGCTCCATATAGGTTACGTCTGGTTGCATGTCTATGCGCTCATATGCCCCTATTTGTCTGGCATCCGAATTACACTTCCTTAACATTGATACGTGGAACACGTTATGAACTTCCTACAGGTTCGGGGGTAGGGCTAGCTCATATGCTAACTTCCCAACCGTCTTAATATATCCAAGGGTCCAACAAATTGTAGACTTAGCTTTCCTTTCTTTCCGAACCTCATCAATCCTTTTCAAGGGTTTCCAAGGGGATACCTATAACATTACTAGGCCCCTTATTTTATACTCTTTGTCCTTTTTTTTTGAGTCAAATCAGCATACCTCTTATTTCCATCTTGGGTTACTACCAGCCGTCCTCTGATTAGATCTATTATATCCCTGGTCCTTTGGACTACTGCGGGTCCGAGCATCTTGCGCTCTACAACTTCATCCTAACATAAGGGAGATCAACATTATCTTCCCTCAAGGATCTCATAAGGTGACACCTCGATAATGACATATGATCTATTGTCGTGATATAACTAAATCCGCGTTAAGTGATCATTCCAAATTCTTTCAAGTCTATTGCACAGACTCTCATTATAGCGTTTAGCATTAGAGCTTTTGCTTCTCAATACCCATTCTTTTCTAGTTCGTAATCGCTACAACCTTCCGTTCCTAATATTATACTAGTTATACTTTTGCTCGTTAGCGTTCTATAACCTTTTAATGACCACGACAACCTTAGTATCACGAATGTGTTTCCATTCCGCATACTACCACTACTTTATTACTCCTTTTTCAGTTGTTTCTATTTTCCAAAATTTGATCAATCAAATAGAAGTAAAGGAATTTGTTGAGAGATCACTATGATCATGAACACTTGTTATATTGCATAGTTAGTACAGAAGGTGGCCAGCCTTTAGTACTTGACAAGCAATTAAACAATAGATGGTATCCTACTAGGCTTCTATCACACAGATAGATAGTCATTCGGCAATACCTCCCCTTCTGGAAGGGTTGTTCTTCTCAGATTACATGAAATGAAAAGAAGAGAAAAGAACAAACTGAAGAGAATTGTATATAAAAAAAATATATACTGCCACAAAATATCTGGCTTGGAACCTACCTCTGAATTATAGAGGTTTGTCATAGGAGAACAAAACATAAACGTATTTATATCAGCATCAAGTATTATAGCATCGTATTTCCCATGCCTAAATATTTCTATTCCGTCCATCATTCTATGGACCCATGCTCTTCCTCGAGCTTATACACAATCACCTTTGAAACTCCCTCGATATCGAAAATCGAATATGGGATCTCATTCTAGACCTCATCGTTACTAGAATCCATTTCTATACCGCAACCTTCTTCGTATGGGTAATACTACTCTTTATCGATAAGAAGGAATAAATATATCATAGGTAGATAATTGACTTAATTAGTCTATCAATGATAACTTATACACCACCACGACCCGATTAGTGGTACTTACTCTCAACATCCATTCCAATACAACTCTCACGGTTGTAAGTAATCAGCTCATTACTCTCAGAATCATTCCTATATTACTATGGCCCACCGTTGACCTACTGTAGTCATTCGTTTTCCATGAAGTTTTAATAGCTAACCATACGGAGTCCATTCATATCATATCGAATTCTTCTAAGGAGGTAACATGATCACCGTTCTTGATTCATGAAGAACACTCCTGATCCTGACGTACATTCATGATGTGAAGCAGATAAAAATTGTAGAAGAGTTTCAATCAAAGCAACGATAGCAGGTTAATACCATTCTTAATCATATGCCTTAAATAGAAGACTTAACTCAAAGGTTCGTCTAGTCCTTTTGGAAACATGGTCCTGGCTTATCCCAAGATAGGACCTCCTAAGATAAATAGCCCGTTCATGGCGATTACACGAATTAAACTTTTACCAACTACTATTACGGTTGGGTATTGCACAGTCATCAGAAAGAATGTCAATCTTCCAAACCATAATACAACCTTCACAGTTTTAACCATCATCACTGTATTCCTCTGGCACAAGCGCCTATAATTATCCTCTTACCTTTAAAGTGTCGGCCACCTCTTTGGCCTTTCCTGATATTAAAATTTCCTTATAGTCAATGTCATTTTAACCACCTCCAAATAAATTTTCTACCTTATTTCAATCACTGCTTTTGTGAAGATGTATTCCTTAAAATCTGATGAGTAAAAAAAAAATATCACCATTTTTCCATAAGTTATTGCCTCAGTCTTTAGAGGTTAATCACTGTCACGACTGACTCTCAATCATACTTAGAACATCTTTTATCTTAAGTCCTAATTGCCCTGAATAATTTCGACCTTTACTGGTTCGATCCATACTTTCTCGTGGTTTAACACGTGCCCCACTTGGCATCATTATAATTATGTCATATTTCCTTTATCAACATTTTTATTCTTGAGAATTTCGAATATTTCCTTTCTCCTTGTAAAACCTCTAAGGTTATCCTTCAATCGTTCCTCCTGTATTCCCTATATACAGGGCATATCAAAATACCATTTACTGATACTAGAACCATTGTCTATATACTTCTGAAAAATTTCTCCATTGATCCTTAAAGGTTATTATTACCTTAATCCTTTCCAATTCATACTGTCAAAACTCATACTATCCCTATTAAGGGTGAAATGCCAACCTTTATGCATTCCCCTAGGATTCGTTTTAAGTTACCGATGTTCTATCCTTAATTCCACCTTTAAAAAGGTACAAGCATCCTTCCATGGATAAATAAAGTCATATATCCCTGATAAGGGTATCTTATTCAATCATTTCCATCTCGATAGTCTATACCGAATTTCACAATAGCATCCTTATTCAAGTTAAGGTCAATCCACATGGCCTCCAAAAGATAAAAATGGTTATCCGCTTTTCTTTCCTGATTTGGTAATGATCACATGGATGATCTGGAAGATATTGGTCGTGTTCAACGTGAACTTCTTCTTAATAAATCCTTATTTACTTTTGTTGTTTATCTCAACAGTCATCTCAATATTGGGATATCTTTCATACCTGGCGTCTCCCTTCCTGGGTATCAAGCCACCGGTCTTACACTTCACATTCTTGAAGGTCACTTCCTTCATCCAATTTTCTTAATTTCTTACTTTCTTGTCTCCTCTGTCTATCCGCGTCTCATTATTTATCCTTCGAACTATCTCAAGGTTTCTTCGAATCCTCCCAACTTACAGGGGATAATATATATGTATCTCTTATGCCCTCAACCATCAATTTTAACTCATGGTGAATCACCCTCATCCTGACGATTACTTATTTTTCTATTTCTATTACTACGAGTCTTTAGGGTTTCCTCATACCCAACTTCCTTATCATTATTTCATGAACTAACACAACATAAGCATTGATTTCAAACATCCCGTCATTCTGGATTCGTGTCCTCAGAACGAATCTTGACAACTTTTACAACTTAGATTCATAATTTATCATACTCGTCTGCCTTTGTTCTGACTCTAAAGCTTTTACACTATCTCCTTATCTTTGGGAATTACTTTCTCGAAAACAATTGACTGGACTTAAATCAGTTTATTATAATCTCTTGCTCCGTGCCTTCCTTGGCCTTTCACCAGCAGGTGGTCTCTCTCTTAGGAGGGTGAGTGATAAAAACAGTCTTTTGTGATTCGTCAATCATTTAGAATCTCAAATGATTCCTATATTTCCTTTAGCCAGGCTCTTGCCTCGACTAGGTCAACCTGTTCCTTGGAACTCTGAGAGCTTAACGATTTAAAGGTCATGAAAGAATTTCCTGCCGCATTGTCCTCTCAGGGTGGTGGTTGGGGATAATAGTCTAAGTTCTGTCTAGACAGGTCCATAAATTGCCATATAGGAGTACCGTCTCGGGTCTCCTTTCCTTACTCGACTTTCTGTTTCCTTAGTATGAAATGTTTCAACCTTCTCCCATAATCGGGGTTATCTTATACATTAAAAACCTTGTTTTCCACTCTATTATGTTATGGGTTCTTTCTTTCTTGATGGCAACCTCCCTGACTATCACACTCTGGGTTTGCCCTAAATCCTATTCCTTAAACTATGGCTCTCATCTAAGTTCTCATCCTTAAGCTCTTGAACTTTCGGAACCCAAATTCTATAGGAATATCTCATTATTCCCTTATCATCTTTCTCAGTATTAATCTCATATTTATTTGTTGGCTCTCTGCCTTCATTCATCACCTTTTTCTGGCACAATATGCTCTTTTCCAATAATTCGGTCTCTATTGCAATCTCAAACAGCTTTTCGGTACCGGCTCCGGTTACCTTCACTACTATTTCCATTTTCTCAAAATCTCTTATCAACTCTCCCAAAGACATTATCATCTTGAGTCTCTCCTTTTTACTAATGGCATCAGCCACCACATTGGCTTTCCCCGAATGATAAAGAATCTCCCAATCATAATTCTTGATTAGCTCTAACCGCCTCCTCTGGCGTATGTTGAGCTCTTTCTACGTAAGAATGTACTAGAGCACTTATGGCTTAGGTAATTCTCGCACTTCTCTCCATACAAGTAGTGCCTCCAATCTTTAGGGTAAAACTATTGCCACGAGCCTAAGCTCATGGGCGGGGATATCGAATTTCATATTACCTTAATTATCTTGACGCAGACGCGATTATCTTGCTGTGCTAAGAAGCACCCTAATTCCTTATACGAAGCGTCACTTACAAATCACAAAATCTCCTTTTTCCATCCGGCAACGCCAATATAGGGGCCGTCACCAACCTTTGCTTCAGTTCTTAAAAGCTGTTCTCGCATTTCTCTGTCTATTTGAACTTCTCAGTCTTATGAGTAAGCCGCGTTAAAGGGGCTACTATCTTTACAAACTTGAACGAACCTCTGGTAGTGACCGGCCAATCCTACCTCTGGTAGTCGACCCAACCAGGGTCATCAATTCATCAGTGGTCCTTTATCCAATCTCGTCAGGATCCTCCATGGGATCCTCCTCAGCAACTATCCCTTCTAGGACAACATCCTCAACCGCTACATCCTCAATATCAACATCATCCGGTCCTGCGTTAGGACGCTCTATTGGATCCACAATCTGATCTCCAATTAGTAATAAAACATCATCGCGTTGATGTTCCTCAACTTCAGGGTTCGGAGTCCCGCTACCATATACGATAACGAACTACGCTTCTATCGCTACATTTATAAGGGTTCCCATAAGGGTTTTAACTGTCAGTACTACGTTAGGTAGTCGGACTATGAACTTGGCAAGAGTTCTTATTATCTTAGTGAACTTATTATCTTAACGTCCCATCATCTCTGAGGTTTATAACGCTTAGCTCTGATACCATTTCTGTAACACCCCCAGATCCGGGGTCGGGGATCCGGGTCGTCACGAGTTCCATTTCCCTTAATAACACCCAATCTAAATAATTACTCAACTACTCTGTACCGTGACCCCACAATAAACACACACACCACACGTTATAGTCTCAGAGATGAACATCCAAAAATAACCACAAGTCATTTTATTCCACAATTATCTGCCAATACACCTTAAAAGGTTTTCTGAATAAATTTACATTTCTTTGCCATTATTACAATTCATAAATATAAATAAATCTGGTACATCAAAAGTTGAAAGCCTAGCCTATTGGTAGTTCCTACCTCAGCTACGGCGGCATCAATGCTTCTAGAAAACTGCGGAACGTCTCCTAATCGCTTGCGAATCGGGAGCTTGGTTCTGTTCATCTTTTCTATCTGTTGTTGTGTGATGAAAGAAGAGAGCAAGGGTGAGCAGCAAGCCCACCAAAATAATATGTATAATGATTAATAGTATATGAGCCTTCTCATAGTACTCATGAAAGTCTTGGTCAAAAGAAATGAACCAAGTTTGATATCTTAATGCGATGAAGTCGCAAAATATTCAGTATATATACATATATACTTTTCAAAATATTGGAAGTCCTCTTCCATGCATAATACACACAGAGTTCCAGTGTATAACTGTATAAAAATACTGTTGCAAGGTGATCTCATATATCTAACCTTGTCTCAACGTTTTTTATGAAAATCTTTGTCATGCATAAGATAATCATTTACTAGATATAAGTTTCAAAAAAAATTGAAGTTACAAGATACTCCAATATACTTTATATCCACATACTACTTGAACTACCACCGTTCCAGTTATAATCAGTTTCAAAGTTCATCACCCAGATGAGACTACAAGATAAGACTTGAATAGATTCAATCTTTGAAATATCATTATAAATAATGAAGTTACGAGATACTTCATTAAGTCCTGATATATATATCCATATATATATATATATATATCTCATACATTTCCTGAAAATCTCTGTCATGTAAAGTATGAACAGAGTTATAATATCCAATGAATTTTGGAAAGGAAAAGAATTTTGGCATAAACCAGATATCTTGCTGATCAGGCAAAGATACCAATAAGTAACCTTTTCTACTGTAGATGGATAAATTCCTCACCGGTCATCACCCTGGCCGCATTAGGACCTCGCGCTAGACCGTTACCCGGCCACTCACGCGTTGATGGACTGCCACCTAGCCACTTACACTTTGATAGACCGTACCCCGGCCTGTCGCTTATGCCGACTCAATTAGATGGGCTTACTTCCCGAACATTAGGAAAGTAATCAATTCATTTATCAAAACAGCAACCTTGTTGCGAATATAAAATACACCATAGAGCCGGATCCCTCAGGTTTTGAACGAGTATTTAAATCCCCTTTAAAAGGAAGATCTTAAATATAAAAATGAGTTTTGGGATCCGCTTTAACTTTTAAAAATCATTTTGAAGACTCGAAAACACTTTAAAGAGTGTTTGGAGTAATGCTGATTTAATGAAGTAAATCAGTCCCAATATATTTAGAAGATGTCTGAATATTATTATTTAAATAATATTCCCATAAAGAATAATCTTTATACAAATAATTGAAGTAGAAGTTGTAAGACTTATACTTGAAATGAGTATTAAATAACCAAAAATATACTTATATGAAAGTACTATCTTTATTTGAATAATCGAAAATAAGTTTGATTATCGAAACATTATTCTTTAATAAAATACAGAATATATCTCAGCAAATAATCGGAGTCATAGATCCTCAAATGAATATTCAAATAATATTCATTAAATAATATAAACTGAGTCATAAGCCCTCGAATGAATATTCAAATAATATTCAATAAATAATATAAAAGAGTCATAAGCCCTCGAATGAATATTCAAATAATATTCAAATAATAAAATAAAAGGAGTCATAAGTCCTCGAATGAATATTCGTAATAATATTCATTAAATAAAATAAAGTTATCGAATAGACCTTATTTGATTAATAGTTTTTAAAAACTATATCAATATATATATATATATATAAATATATATTATACTCGGGAGCCTCGCCTCCCGGTTTAGAAATATGTTCACCTTTTATCCCCTATACTAAGGGTAAACTCAAATACCGCTTATCTCTAGCATAAGTATTATGCAACTATAAGCATTTGAACCAACAGATATATAAATCAAGAATATGAAACAGGCATGCATATATACCATATCACATGCTACAATATATCGCAAGAATTTGCTAATAACCAATATGCATTTATCGCAAGATCATGCATATACACATATACATCACAACAACAGTTATACGGGTAGAAAACTTGCCTGAGCGACTGGGGGTTACGAATGGCTCGGGACGAGTCTGGTAACCTATAAACAACAAGTAAGTTGGAATTAAACCAAAGTCACTTGTAAATCTATACTTTAACTAACTTAGACTCTAACGCTTGTTTTGCGCTTACTGATTCTCTTAAGTCACTCGAGTACCCTCGGCTCCACCATTTTTAATAATTTAACCTTTACGAGTTTTAAGGCGATTCCTTCGCGAGTGTCTTACCAACTTCCTAACACACTTACCATAAATGTTTCATACATTAATTAACCCTTTTTGGTCTTTAACCTATGTTTCAAAGTAAGGCGAGGGGAAAAGTTTCGTTCGCGAAACGCCGTTACTTGAAATGGTCGTTTTTCCTAAACCGTGCATCGGAATCGAACGAACTATATATCAAAATGAAGCTCGTAACATGAGCTATCTAAACATGGCAGTGGTCATAATCTAGAAGGGGGTTCTCGGGTCCTAATGTTATGCACAAAAACAGTCCAAAGAAAATTGGACGTTACGACGGCTATGTTTACGCGATTACCAATGTTTAAACTACTCCAATTAACCACCAACCAACTCATAACCATCAATACAACAAAACTTCACCTAAACCATACCACATCAGTCCATAATCTCCAAGGTTTTCAACTCAAACAACCACAATCAAGACCTATGAACTATAATCAAGCTTCAATTACCAAAACACTTCCAAATCAAACCAAACTACTAATAATCACAATCCATGCTTCTCATTTCACAACACCAACCATTAAACTTACTAACAAATAAAGTAAAGGCTAGGGTTTGAAGTTTATACCTTCCTTGGGAGGTGTTGAGTTGCTAGGAAGCCTTAGGGAGCCTCCTACAAGCTTGATCTTTCCAAAGAAATCAAGAACACAAAGTTAGGCTTTGAAGTTTCTAAAAGTCCGATTTAAAGAACTGTAAAACTGAGGGTCTTACCATGATTATTTGGACGAGACTTGTGAACAAGAGTTGTAGGCCATCTCAATATCTTTCCAATGAGCTATAGAACACAATCTTTGAGTGAGAAATGAAGGAGATACAGCAGTTTTAGTGTTCTGGTTCTGTTTTGGCCGAGAGCATGAAGAACAATGCCTTGGTTTCTTTTTGATTTTGATGAAAAATGATTTGCTTGGCTTGGTTGGTTTGATTTTTGTGTTTGTTTTAGTAAATTACCTAGTTGCCCTTGATTTTGTGTGGTTAAAAAGCCACCACATCTCCTTCCTTCCCATGTCATGCTTGTGTCATCCTCATGATGTCATCCTCCCCTCCTTGTCCTCTTTCTATTGGTTGGATGACATCATCCCCACTAATCCCCTTGATTAACTTCCTAATCGTTTGCCTAATGACCGCTGATCTGTTATACGGTTCGCTTAACTTTCGTTTTCGTTTATCGTTTGAGGGATCATACCCGGGATCTTATTACTTAGGTTCCCTTAACCTTTCTCAATATATTATATTCCTTTTATGATCCTCTCCTATAATCCTTTAATTTAAATCCTTTTTATCCTGTTACCTTTTTCTCAAATCTTTCCGTATCTAGTGTATTTCCGGGAAAAATCAAAGTGTTCGGATTTGGATTCTGACGATCTTTACATACACTTATATCCCATATAAAGTACTAATAAAATCTCAGAATATCCATATCAGAACCCCTACATAGTGTGGCATGAAAAGTTTTCTCATTCAGCAAAAACACTATTCATAAGGGTTTCAAAAATTTCCCAAAAATTGGGGTTATTACACATGAGGTTGGGAGTTGGTAACTCTGGCCTTATTTTTTCAGGTAAAGCAGACAGTGAAATATTGAGCTTCCCCATTATGGCCCCCACAGCAACAGAATTTTGCATTTGAAGGTGCTTATGAGAGTCCACCAGGGTCTGGATGTCTGTTTGTTGACTCTTGACTAGAGAAGTCAAGGTTTGGACCTGTGCACTGAGAGAAGCATTAGAGGTCTGTAATTCTGAGACTTGGTTTTGGAGAGATTGGATTTGCAGATTTGTAGAAGTGGAGTCAGGCTGATAAGAGCTAGTAGATGTTGAGGTGCCAAAGGTTGCTTCCACATCTTATTTGATGCCATCAATGAGCAAAGAAGAAGGCTCATATCTGCTTTAGTGAAGTTGTTCCACCTTGACCTTTGTGTCATTTGAATGATTGATTTGCTGTTGGAGCACTGTATGAAGAGAGATAAGGGATTGTTTGAGATTTTTGACTTCCTTTTCAATGGTAGTAAGATCCATCCTTGACATTTGATCAGAAAAATGCTTGAACTTAGAGGTGATCTGTACTTGAGATGGGATGATCTCATCCATTTTTTCCTTCACCAGCTTCCTTATCTCGTCTTCAAGACTAGTCAACTTGAGTTCTAGGGCTTTACCAAACATGTGAAAAGCCTTGAGTTGAGCTTTGTAGACCTCAGTGAATGCATCGTAGACATCCTGTGGAGTCAAGGCCTTGGCATTGCTCCCATGAATTGTAACATACTCATCCTTGAATCTAGCCAAGACTTAATCCATCTCCAACACACAATCTTGAGATAGCCAAACATCTATATTCCCATCTTGTTCTACATCATTCACAATCTTCTCCTTCTTTTTTTCAACATCTTCATTGTATATGAGCATAATGGCTTGATAGTCTTGATTGCTCATCTCAGAAGTGAGTAGATGCGGTGAGATATTTGCCCGTCCAGAAATCTGCTCAACTAGAAGATCATCTACAGATGTAAGTTGAGAGCCAGATTCTTGCAACCATTGAGATAGAATGTGTGGTTATTGAGGTTGTGAGGTTGAGGGTTGAGTTGTTGAGGAATCAGAACCACCTGTGACTGAAGTCACAGTTTTACTCACAGATTGCTCTGTGTTTATGACAGTGTGTTGTCCTCCACTTGTAGTGGGAACCTCCAATTGAATTGGAGGGGATTTGACTGGGTTACCATCATGTACACCAGCCTCAAACCCTTGTGCTTCTTGCAGAGAACTGTCACTTGAATGTGATAAACTTGCCTCCCCTATAGAAGGATCATTGGCAATTGTACTCCTAACATCAACTGCTAATGCAATATCTGCTAGGGTTGTGAGGGTAGTTGTTCCAACATGAGGGACCTCCAATTGAATTGGAGAGGATTTAGATAGCTCCCCCTCAGGAGTACTACCCTCAAACCTAACAGCTTGTGAAGACTGATTTGCACATGAAGGCTGATTTGCACATGAAGTCTCTCTCTCGTTTCTCTCCTGTTTTTCTTTTCTCCCATCCTCCTACTCTCGGCTTCCCTGTTGTGGTGAGTTTTATCGCCGCTGTTCTTGATTCTTTTCCGATTGGTATTTGGTTCTGTGCTTAATTGATTGTGAGTATATATACATGTGTATATGTCTGTAATCAGTTGAGTATGGGTGCTTAGTTCCTTGTTTTTGTTGTCGGTTCCTCCGTTTCTCGGTTGCCGCCGGTTTCGTCCGCTGAGGCGACCCGCCTGTGTTGTGTTGTTGTTGCGCGCGCCGCGCGTGCGTGTGGCTGTGTTTTGGATTATTTGCTGCCTCTTGCTTGGTTCAATTTAATTCGAACTTATTTCATTAATTTATTAATTTATTTTTCGGCAAGAATTATATGAATAATATTCATGATGTGAATTTTCCGTGCGGGGAAATTACTTTTAATCAGCAGAATTTTGGTGTTGGAACCCGAGTAAGCGGGTGCCCCGAGAATTTTGCCGCCGTCTGCGATGAATTTTTACAAGCGGACGGTGGATGGTGATGAATTAATTCTGAGTCCTAATTTTATAAATAAATAAAATGATTTGTATAAAATGTTTTCGAGAATAAATAAATATTTGTATTATTAGTGGTATCGAAGTGCGAGTCGTATGGAATTGTGGATTGTTGTGATTGTGCGATTGACGTCAATTTTAATCGACGGGTAGGCTTATAAACAGGAAAGTTGCTGCCAAATTTTCCTAAAAATTTATTTTAAATACGAAAAACTTACTATATATTGCGAAACGTGTTACCCTTACTTGAATATGGTATACGTGATTGTGTGTATATATATTATTAGATATATTTTAGATGTCATGTCTAATATATTTCATGTTTAGTTTTCAGATCTTAACAAACAGGAAATATTAGTACTTACTGGAAGTCAGAACTTCATATCAGAACTTAAGGTCATACCAGAACTTAAGTGTCGGAGGACTTACAGTTAAGGAAGGAAGCTGATTTACAGGATAAAAGATCGAGACTAAAACAAAAGAAGATGTGCATGGAAAGAGTTAGAAGATAAAAATACTTGTATAAGATATCTGATTGATATATTTTAGGAGACAAAATTATATTCCATATCAATTAAAAGTTATCTTGTAACTGTGTACTATATAAACACAAACATAGGTTTACACTATATGTGTTATCATTATCGAGAAGATCATGCATTGTAACCTAGAAGCTCTTAGTGATATTTGTTCATCACTGAGAGAGAATGGTTCCATTGTAACAGAGTTTATTATATTGAATATATCTGTTGACTGTTACTTATGTTCGGAATCGATTTGATTGTATTAAACATTATATTCAACCCCCTTCTACAGTGTTGTGTGACCTAACAATTGGTATCAGAGCTTATCTGTTAACACACATACAGTAAAGATCCAAAACAATCATGTCTAAAGAAGCAGAAACTCCAACCAAGCCCACTAAAACTGAAGAAACTCAAAAGACTCAAACTCACAGTCGATATGAGACTATTAGGGTTCCCATACTGAGACCTTCTGAGTATCCCATATGGAAAGTGAAGATGGCTATGTTTCTGGAAGCTACAGATCCAAAATACCTTGACAGAATGAATGAAGGACCATATAAGCCAACCAAGCTCTATGTTGTAGTTGCAGATCAGCCGGCAAAGACCATACCAAAGGAGAAAAGTGAGTATACAGCTGAAGATATCTCATACATTGCCAAAGATGCAAAGGTAAGGCATTTGATGCATAGTGCCATTGATAATGTCATGTCAAATAGGGTAATTCATTGCAAGACTGCAAAGTAGATATGGGATGCTTTGGAGACAAGATGCCAGGGAACTGATGCAATCAAGAAGAACATAAGGACTATACTCACTCAACAGTATGAGCACTTTGACTCAAAAGATGATGAGTCATTAACTGACTTATATGACAGGTTTATGAAACTCTTGAATGATCTGTCACTTGTGGACAAGGAATATGATCTTGAAGATTCAAATCTAAAATTCCTTTTAGCTCTTCCTGAAAGTTGGGATTTGAAGTCTACTACTATAAGAGACAACTATGCTCTTGATGAAACTACTCTTGATTAAATTTATGGTATGCTCAAGACTTATAAACTTGAGATGGATCAAAGGAGCAAGAGACATGGGAGAAAGTCAAGGGCAGTTGCTCTTAAAACTGAGGAGGAATCCCCTAAAGTGGTTGTCTCAAAGAAAGGCAAAAGAAATGCTCTCATCATAAAGTCTAATTCAGAATCATCAACTTCTGATGATGATGATTCAGAAACTGAAAGTTTACCTGAAATAGATGTTGATGAAGAGATGATGAAATTGTGTGCTCTTATGGTGAACGGTATCATAAAGATAGCCTACAGGAAATTCAGAAAGGGAAAGAAGTTTTCCAAGAAAGGTGGAAGTTCTGATAAGAAAGGGTTCAGAAAGTATGAAGACAAAAGTGCAAAGTCTGATAGAGGAGACAACTCAAATGTCAAGTTCTACAATTGTGGTGAAAGAGGCCACATATCTCCTGTCTGTAAGAAAGGAAAGAGTGACAAAGGCAAGGCACTTGTCACAAAAAAAGAAAAGCTGGACAGACTCTTCAGATTCTGAAGATGAGGTAAATTATGCTTTAATGGCAAATATTGATGGTAGCCCTGAAACTGCTGAATTGAAGGTACCTCAAACAACTTATGCTTTTCATACTGATGATATTACTGAGTTGAGATTATATCTTAAAACCATGTTTATTAGATATAGAGATCAAACTTTAACATGTGAAAGATTAACTTCTGAAAATCTTGCTTATAAGAAAAGGAATGACTATTTAGAAAAGGAGTTAGTTATGTTCCATCAAACTTAGAAAGAAAGAGATGATGCTTTTTATGTTAGAGATGAAGTGATAAAATTGAATCAATCTCTAAAAACTGAGTTAGAAAAAAAAAGAGATTATCAGGACTTGGACTAACTCTGGCAGAACAACTCATAATTTATTAAGTAGTGGAAACTGGAAAGAGGGCTTAGATTATGGAGATGATAAAAGTGAAAAAGGAACTGAACAAATTGAGCCAATTGTTGTTAAATAAACTGCTAAGCCAAACGTAAATCATGTTAAGTTTGTAGCTAAAACTGTAAAGTCTGATTCTGAAAAGATGAAAGAGTCTGTAGCAGAAGTTAAGGAAAAGTCAACTTCTAACAAATTAGAACAGGATAAACCAACTGAAGTTAACATAGGCTTAATGACAAAGAAGCAGCTTAAGCATAAGCTGGAAGAAATAAGTAATGTTAACAAGAAAAAGGCAGCTAGGAAAAATAGGAATGTAAAGGAAGGTGTTAATAAAAGCAATAATTATATGACTGTTCCTAATACTCGGAGAAAGAAATGTTATAACTCTGGAAACTCTAACCATCTTTCTTCTTTTTGCAGGAAGAATAAGAATATAAACTCTTTACCTCCTAAGTCAGGAGTTAAGAGTCCGTCTGTTAGGTTTAAGCCACAAAATCCTTGTTTTCATTGTGGTAGTTTATGGCATTCCATATATACTTGTAAGGAATATCATAGTTTGTACTATGATTATTATCAAATAAATCCTTCTTTGAAGAAAGTTACTTTAATTCCTTCTAGTTTAAAGTCTGATACAAAGTCCGATATATGTTCTGATAAACAACATGTTAGTATAAACTCTGATATTAAATCCGCTGCAAATGTTAACTAACTTAAAAAGGCCAAGGGATCCACGCAAGTCCGGGTCCTTAAAACTAACCATTAGTAGTCTTTGTGATTGTATGGCAACAAGAAAAATATCCTTGTACTGGATACTGGAAGTTCAGGACATATGGCTGGAAATAAAGCCCTGCTCTCAGACTTTGTGGAGAAAGCTGGCCCAGGAGTTTCTTATGGAGATGGCAACATGGGAAAAACTCTAGGATATGGCAATATTAATCTTGGGAATGTCATCATTAAAACACTAGCTCTTGTCTCAGGACTTAAACACAATCTGCTGAGTGTGAGTCAAATCTGTGACATAGGTTATTATGTGGATTTCTTTGAAGAACACTGTGAAGTTGTAAGCAATTCTACAGGAAAAGTGGTTCTGAAAGGTTACAAGCATGGTAACATTTATGAAGCCAGACTTTAAACAAGTTCTGATGGTTCTGCAATCTATCTGTTGAGTAGAGTATCAATTGAAGAAAGCTGGAATTGGCACAAAAGACTCTCTCATTTAAACTTCAACAACATAAATGAGCTTGTAAAGAAAGATCTTGTGAGAGGACTGCCAAAATCAGTATTTGCTCCTGATGGCCTTTATGATTCATGTCAAAAGGAAAAAGAAAGAAAATCTTCTTTCAAGAGCAAAATTGAGTCATCAATTCTTGAGCCTTATCACCTACTGCATGTTGATCTATTTGGTCCAGCCAATGTCATGTCTATTGCAAAGAAGAAATATGCTATGGTTATAGTTGATGAGTTCACATGGTACACTTGTGTGTATTTCCTGCACAACAAGAATGAAACTGCATCTACTCTAACTAATCATGTCAGACAGCTGGATAAGTTGGTCAAAAATTCTGTCAAAATTAAAGAAGTGATAATGGCACTGAGTTCAAGAATTCAATCATGGAAGAGTTCTGCAAAGAGCATGGAATCAAACATGAATTTTCTGCACCTGGAACTCCACAGCAAAATGGAGTTGTAGAAAGAAAGAACAGGAGCAGGACTCTTATTGAAGCTGCATGAACTGTGCTTGATGAAGCAAAGCTGGCAACCTACTTTTGGGCTGAAACTGTGTAGAATGCTTGTTTTACACAGAATGCTACACTCATAAACAAGCATGGAAAAACACCATATAAGATGGTGAAGAAAAACAAGCCAAATCTGAAATACTTTTATGTATTTGGATGTAAGTGTTTTGTTCTTAAGACTCATCCTGAATAGCTGTACAAAATTTGATCTAAAAGGTGATGAAGGAATTTTTGTTGGATATCCACTTTCCACAAAAGCCTTCAGAGTCTATAATTTAAGAACTAGGGTTGTCATAGAATCTATCAATCTATCTTTTGTTGATAAGAATCTTACTGGACTTGAAGATTTCAATGATCACGATCAGCTGAGATTTGAAAAATGATGACTTAAATTCTGATTCTGTAAATTCTGATGACTTATACTCTGATCCTGTAAGTATTGATGTCATTGAAACTATGGTAACAATTCCAAAGGAAAATACACCTGTACAGGGGAAGCAAGCTGAAGATCCTACCACATCTCAAGACTCTCAAGAAGCATCAGAACCTGTCACTGGCTCTTCAAGTTTTGATTCATCTAGTTCTGATGAGCCAAATTCTGATAATTCTGGAAACTCTGATACTTCAAATCCTGAAGGATCCAAGTCAAATTTCGAAGTCTCAGAGAGCATAACTACAGGGGGAGCATCTGAAAATTATGATAGAGACATCATGGATCATAGGGGAGGATCCAGTTCTAGAAGTCAACTTCAATCTGCAAGGAAGTGGACCAAATCACATACACCTGACTTAATAATTGGAGATCCTAAAGCAGGTGTCAGAACTAGAACTGCAACATCAAATGAATGTCTCTATCATTCTTTTCCATCTCAGAATGAACCAAAGAAAGTGGAAGCTTCCAATTTCTTGGAGGCAGATTGGTTTCTTGGTTTAGCAAGAAACAGAAGTCAATTTCCACATCAACTGCAGAAGCAGAATATATTGCTGTAGGAAGCTGTTGTGCACAGATTCTTTGGATGAAGAATCAGGTAATCTAGTTCCATACTCAATGACAAAGCACATCAGCATTAGGTACCATTTCATAAGGGAACATGTGATGGAAGGTACAGTGGAATTGCATTTTGTTCCAACAGATCAACAACTAGCAGATATCTTCACAAAACCACTATGCGAAGTTACCTTTACAAGACTGGTAAATGAACTTGGAATGGTTTCAGGTTCTTTCTCTAAATATGCTTAGTTTTTGTACTCATGCATCAGACTCTATGATCACTATTTACAAATTGTCTTATTTTCATGTAATCTGTGCTTAAATTGAAATTCATTAAATGCTAATTATTATCTGATATGGATCTATATAATCTGATAAGTGTTTTGAATGTTTTGTGACAATTCAATCCAATGAAGATACGTGTGCTAGATGTTGACCTAGTAGTCTTTAACATACCAGAAATCCCATGTTTAAATTTGTTGTTTATGTGGAAACTCATTAACACAAGCAAATTCTGATATTGAGCTTAGTTAAGTTTACTTTATGTATCTTATTACTAAGTCACAAACTAGATTTTTGCTTCTTATCTGTCAAATTCTGATGTCAGTAAATCTTAAGGATGAACTAAATGCTGATAAGCCTCACTTATCAAAAGAAAAGAAAAGAAAAGAAAAGAAAAGTCAGGTACTCCTTTGAGATCTAGAGTAAATATGTGAAAGGGAAGATCCAAGTGCATTGCTGGTATTAAGTAATATGCATTAGAAAAGCAAATAAATTTTTCTTGGTGACTTTTCACATTCTCTGATTACTGGAGAAATACTCTGATAATAGCATAAATTCTGATAAGAAGTTGTGACTCACTTACACTGAGAAGCCACTGTAAAAAGGAATTTCAAAAGATGTATAAAATGAGCACAAACAGTTGAGGTGGAATCTTGCATAAATTTGTTCTATAGTAGACTTCATGATTGATGATAGATTTTAAGCACTTTTCTTAGTTATGCCTTATTTCTAAGATTTACTGAAGTTTATCAGACTTTAATCTTTATCTGATATTATGCCGAATGCACACACTATCACTCCATATGAATGATGAAAATTACTATGGTGATTAAGTTGTTTTTGACAAACAGTTAAGTGTCATTTGCATAAATTCTGAGGACAAGTTCTGATGGAAGTTTTGATGATTAAACTCTGAAGAATACAAGTCAGTATTTGTATGAAGAATCACACAAAAAATATTCACTTTTTGAGTTAATAAGCCATATTCTGATGACTGTTAAGTTCTGATAATAGTTAAGTTATGATATTAAATCCTGATGGAATCTCTGATGCTTACGTGGCATTATTCTTTACTTGACTTATTTGTGGTAAATACTGAAATAGTCATATTTAATCAGAATATTTAGGTGAGATAAAAACAGTCATAATCATTAAGGGTTAGTGGTAAACGTGTCTCTCCTGAAAAACTGCATGTGCACGGTAATTATTGCTTATTTCCCGTGCCCATTAACTCCTGCTTTAACTTTTTACTGACTGTTCACACGTTGCCAGGTGTAAATTGTCTGTCATGCTTCAAAAATATAACTGATGAGTGGAGAGAGTATATATATGGGAGTTAAAAGATTTTCTAATCTCTTACTTACTTTTCTATTCTTAATCTCTTTTATTCTCTCTCTCTCTCTTTAATATCCTCTGAAGCATTTTCTTTCGGGACTTTTATCAAACACCTTGCAAACACTATCTCAATTTCTTACAGAGATGGCACCAAAAGACTTGATTTTCAATGGAGCTAAGTTTGTTCCTAACAACTATTCGTCTATTCTTAGCAAGGATGAAGCTCCATCGTAACTTCACTTTATTCAGGATTTCTTTGCTAATTCTGATATTGGGTATGCTTTGACCCAACCTGAAGCAATCTCTGGAACTCAAGTGCTGGAGTTTTGGAGAAGTGGAATCTATGATGATGGTGGTTCTCAAGGGTCCCTAAGTATCATCTTTACAATAGGGGAGGATGAGCATATCGTGACTTTGGCTACAGTTCGCCAAGCTTTGCAACTACCTGAGAATTGCATTTATTCCACTATTGAGGAGCCAGTTCTTCAACAGATGATGGCCAGTTTGGGGTATGAAAAGACTTTGGAAAAGCTGGGTCTATTGAAGAGACC
Source organism: Apium graveolens (assembly GCF_009905375.1). Taxonomy (NCBI): domain Eukaryota; kingdom Viridiplantae; phylum Streptophyta; class Magnoliopsida; order Apiales; family Apiaceae; genus Apium; species Apium graveolens. The sequence continues at coordinate 43,179,003 of NC_133656.1, read as the reverse complement.
TTACATAAGGAGGGAATGGAGTTTCTTCTTTGACTGCATTACAAAGGCTTTTGCAAACAAATGTTCAAATTTTGATGCAATTCCTATACTCAGTCAACAAATCAGGTATGCTCTCATTAATCAAACTGATTTTGATTATGCAAGTGCAGTTTTAGGTTTTATTGGGGATAGGATGACAAAAGATAGGAATACTATCTATTTTGCTAGATTCTGTCAGCTTATCTATAGTGTTTATTGTTTTGATAAGCCCCAATTAGCCAGTGAATTATTTCCACCATTTAGACTAGCTAAAAAGAGCTTTTAATGACTTATTATCTACTGATAATAAGAAGGCTGTGTTAAGACCCCTCTAAATTCCTTTATCTGTCAAACAAGCCTTAATAACCTATAATCTAGTTACATACATTGCACTATATCCTAATGTCCAATCATCTGAACCTCAACCATCAGCACCTACCACCACTACACAAACACCTCACACTTCTCAACCACAACGACAACCAACTATCAGAACATACTTCAAACCAACACAATCATCTCAACCATCAGCACATACCATCAGGCCTTCATCTTCCAAACCTTCTAAGAGGGCAAAGTCTGTTCCTCAACCTCCACAAAAGTGAAGGAAGATGATTCTCAGAGATGAATCTGATAGTGAATAGGAAATGGTTAAAGCACAGGTTCATGCATCAGAACCTGTGACAGTTGAAGCTGAGAATGTTACTTCTCAGAAAGAAATTGTAGCTCAAAGTTCTTATACCAACAGAAACTCCTTCACTGGCAAGGAGACTGAAGAAAATGAGGGTAGAAAGGTACAAGGCCAATCCTATATCTAAGGATTCAACTGAAGCTGAGGAAGGGGATCATGAATCTCTGATCTCATCAGAACCTGTGGTAATTGAAGCTCTTCCATTCCCTACTCAAGCTCAAGGTACTGTGTCAACACCTCATGTCTCTCCTATTAAAGCTTCATATGATGTTGAAGAATAAGCTACAACTTCTGAAATATATATTCATAATCTGAATATACCAACTGTTCTTTATCTGGAAGCTCCGTCTATAGCAGCTCAACAATCTCCAACTCATTCTCCAATCTTAGATGCTGAGATACCATCTACACCAACCACACCAGCTCTGGAGATAAATTCTGATGCTCAGAATTTAAATGAAGTTATTCCTGAATCTCCAGTTGCATCACACACTCTTTTGCTATCAGAAAATAATAAATCTTCCTCAAGTTATGAAGACAGTGTTTCTATTGAGACTCCAGCTCCCATTCTGAGAAAGGAAGAATTGGTTAAGAAATTTGTTGAACAGGATGCTCCTGTACCTTGGGAAGAAACTCACAGGGAAGTTGAGTGGACCAAGAAGTGGAATGAATCAGATTTTATTCCAAGCACCAAAATTCTGACAGAACATGTATCAAAAGCTGATGAGTTATTGTCAAATTCTGATTTCAAGACTCAACTCAAGGTTACAACTATGAGTACAAGAAGTCTTCATGGTCTACATTCTATTACTCATGCTAAGGTTGATACACTAAAGGAAAATGCTGATAAGCTAGATCTATAGATCAAGCTTGACAAGAATAGATATATCAGACCTATTCTTGAAAAAGTTGAAGCCATTGAGAAGATTCAAGAGAAGCAACAGGCCCAAATTACTGAGGTCCTACAAAATCAAGTTTCTCAGAAAGCTCAATTGGATGAAATACAATCTTCAATTGAACTTCTTCTCTCTCTCTCTTACTTCCTGATGATGCCAAAGAGGGGGAGAAGGTAGTTAAGTCCAAATGCTCACCTACTCAAATACTGAAGAAGAAGGATGACAAAGGTGATGACCAGGGAAACTTTGATAAGAGCAGAGGTCAAGGAAAAGTTTAAGGAAAATCTTCTACACAGAACAAGTGAAGTTCTAATGCTGTGAATGCTAAATTCTGAAGTCAAGTTCTGATAAGCAAAATCTGATGTCAAGTTCTGATATCCTGATTCAGTTAGGATCTAAAGACTCTCAGAAGTTTTTACAAACTCTGAAGCTAAAGGGGAAGCAGACTACTGTTTATTACAAAGATCCTAAAATTCAGACCCTTGATGAGGAGATAGCTAGAAGATTATTTCTGAAACAAAATCCAGGAATAGATTTGGAAATTCTCAAGGAGGAAGAAGCTAGATTTGTAGCTGAGAAGACAAATCTTAAGTCTAAAGCTTCTGATGCAAATAAACCTCCAAGGCCTAAGGAAAAAGGCATTGTGATCAAGGAAAAGTCAAATTCTGAGGCTTCAAAATCCAAGACTAGATCACAAACTGAGATTGATCCTAAGTCAAAAGGAAAAGAAAAGGTTGGGGAACCTTTAAAGATTCAGAAAAAGATAAGTTCTTCCATTCCAGTCTATCAAGCTATAATGCATGATAATGATTTGATAGAAGATGAAACTGTTTAAATTCTGAAGAGAAGAAAGTTAATTGAAGAATCTAAAACAACCTCTGACACTGCTCAAGTTGTTCAGAATGAAGAACAGCTAGCTACAAAAGAAACAACAAATTCTGATCAAGCTATCAAGACATCAACTACTGATAATGATCAAGTTGATTTAAAAAAGATGACAATTGCTGATAAGAAGAAGCTGTTATGGAAGAAAGCTACTCCAGTTGAACCAAAGTCCAATTCTATGATTAATCAACTCGCAACATTTGGGTTGAGAGCCAAGCAACCTAGAGATAGAGCTGGATTAGGTTCTGATAAAGAGAAGATACAAACAAGATTGAAGTTACTCTAAGAGATCCTTTCATGTTGACAGATAACCCATATGAACAAATCAAAAAAAAGCACCTTGACAAAGTGTTGTCTGCTCAAATTATGATGGATGCTCATGATAAAGAAAATCTAAAAGAGAAATTGATCTTATTTCTCAATGATGGAAGAACCTACAGACTAGCTGATACTGATGTGCTAAAGAAGTCTGTCAGAGAGCTTCAACATATTCACTATCTTCTGGAAGTAAAATCTGATGTTACAAGAAGATGGTCAGAATACATTTTGAAGGCTATAAGAGATCTTTTCAGAATCTCTGGTACAAAGGCTTCTCAGTAAATACCAATGATTACTGAAGATGATGGAAGAGAAATTCCTATGCTGAAGAACTCTACTAAGGTGGAAGTTATTCTGAAAGGAAGATGCTTATGTTATAATGAAGACTTTTAACATCCTAGAGTTATCAGACTTGGTGATGGACTTGAAAGAACATCAATTCAAGCTCTCAGAACAGCCATTTATCAAATTGGTGATAGTAAAGATGAAGAACTGATGTAGGTCAAAGCACAGTTAGTTGAAGTTCTGAGAAAAGCTGAAGATAAACCGGTAAAAGAGTTTGTTAAGAATCATTATGGATCAGATTGATCCAGTGATGATTGGTAAAGCTACAAGGACTGTAAGTTGTAGTTAATAGTCTTATTAAACTCTTATTGCATTTAAACTTAAATGTTTTTTACATCATCAAATCTATTAACTTGTATATTTTTGCATAATTTACAAGTTAGGGGAGATTGTTAGATATATTTGAGATGTCATGTCTATTATGTTTCATGTTTAGTTTTCAGATCTTAACAAATAGGAAATATTAGTACTTACTGGAATCAGTACTTACTGGAAGTCAGAACTTCATATCAGAACTTAAGGTCATATCAGAACTTAAGTGCGGGAGGACTTATAGTTAAGGAAGGAAGCTGATTTACAGGATAGAAGATCGAGACTAAAATAAAAAAAGATATGCATGGAAAGAGTTAGAAGATAAAAAGACTTGTATAAGATATCTGATTGATATATTTTAGGAGACAGAATTATATTCCATATCAATTAAAAATTATCTTGTAACTGTGTACTATATAAACACAGACATAGGTTTACACTATATGTGTTATCATTATCGAGAAGATCATACATTGTAACCTAGCAGCTCTTAGTGATATTTGTTCATCACTGAGAGAGAACAGTTCCATTGTAACAGAGTTCATTATATTGAATATATCTGTTTACTGTTACTTGTGTTCAGAATCGATTTGATTATATTAAATATTGTATTCAACCCCCTTCTACCTTGTTGTGTGACCTAACATATATAATACGAGTCGGGTTATCGGATTGGGTTATTAGGGTTCGAGGAAATCAAACATGTCGGTATAACTGATTAGGGTATTCTGTTATTGTAGGTCCCAATTGAGTATCGCCATGACCGAAGTCAGCGTAAAAGCTACTTAGGGTTTCCAAAAGCATTGCAAGGCAAGTATCCCTGACCATTCTTTATGGTTTAGTACGTATGCATAGACTAATGTTTTATTCTCGTAAAGGAACAGAAATGTTTTAAGTTATGTATCCCCTGTAGTTATAAATCAATGTTTTAAACCTGTTTGGGGGAAAAGTAACTTCGAAAGGTACCTATCTCGAATGAAAATGATTTGTGAACTAATCTTACGCGTGTTGTTAAACTGAATGATTTTAAAATGAGATAGGTACAAGTGATTTTGAAAACTGGATAAAACGATCAGATATGGGATACATAGGGGCCATAGTAGGCCTATTGAGGTGGCATAAGAGGCTAATTCGGTTGCGCGTACTATATAACTGATTAGTCTAGCAGGTCAGAGACCTAGCTAGTCTCTGTGTTTCAGAACAAGTAAATGGGATGGCAGTTAGAGCCATCTGGTGTTGATAGCCTGATCAGTTGTCTTCTCATATCCGTAACGTATATGATTTGGTTTTGTGATTCCCGTACGGGTATAAGTAATTGATACAATGGAGTTATAAATGTGGATAGCATGCTAAAATTGGACTTTGGTACTTACACAGCACACTACTGCGTTTGTTTTTTTAAAAGCATGCTAGTCAGTGATATCCAGTTATCTCAGTTTTTCTTTACATAATGTTATTTGAATGATTTACGGATTTTAGATTTCAGGTTGATTATAGTTCTGTTCCTATCATTGTTTATATTATTGCTTTTATCTTGATATTCATATGTTGGTTTTGATGAGCAATTATCCTCACCCTTGCAACTTGTTATATATATATCACAGATGCCTAGAACACCGATCAGACCTTGGAAGAACCGTGTCTCCGCCCCTTCTGGACCTGGCTCATCAGAGGTAGTTAGTATCAGACCACATGCGGTCTGATGAGTTGCTGAATAAGTTAGTGTATGTCAGACTTTTGAATAAATGGTTTATAATAATGTGTAGCCTGGATTATACTTGAACCTGGATCGGATCTTGGTTCGGGGTCGAGTTAGTTTATTTAATAATAATCTTGTTGTTTATATTTCTAGTATTTGTGTTTAGTGACGTCAACTCCTGACCCCGGGGTTGAGGCCGTCACAGTTGGTATCAGAGCTACAGGTTCAAGTCCCTAATTCAGGTTAGGGATTGAGTCAAAAAGGTATAGGATTGTGTCTTGAAGTGAGTCAGCAACTCATATAGAGGAGCAAACCCTTAGAGTCAGTTGAGGGTTCCGACGACGTTACCCTGGCATCTATTAAATGTTTTGATAGAACTGCCTTGACCTTGTTATGTCTTTCCTGTATATATATCCTATTGGCAGTGACCTATTGTGATCTCTAGTTCTCCATCCCGGGAGAACCCATCAGACTCGGATAGCTCTGACTCCGAGAGGACCATGGATGTTGTAGCTGAGGAGACTCCTATGCCTCCCCCACCAGTTCTTCCCTTCGTACCGAGGGATATTCCTGGACCTAGTGCTCGTCCTTGCTGGGTACGTAGGTCTGTATCTGCTATTAGGGATTTTCCTCCCAGTTGTGGTCCTAGTTCCTCCTCTTCGAGACCTCTGGTTCCTCCATTTTCCCCTAGCGGTACCTCTTCCCCGATTCCCTACCACGTTCACCAAGCGGTGGATAGATCTTTCATTAGAGAGCAGAGTCTGGGGCTGGCTGCACCGCTTGACCAGATACCAGTTGGACCTTTCCAGGGCATCCCTACCCCTTCACCCGATGTGTAGGCCTGTGTGCGATCTTTGACCCAGACTGCTGTTGAGAGGGCTAGATTCATTGACCATTTTATTAGCTCAGATCTCAAAGCCATTCAGTACCAGGACCTGGTAAATTGGTTGGTGTTTGAGTTAGGTTCTATCGGTGGCAATGGCAGTGGTTAGACCAGGTTTGCAGCAGAGAGATACAGATCTCAGAGTTGGATTCCAGGAATTATGTAGTTGTTTTCTTCATATGTGTGCATTATGTTGTGATAGTTTGTAGTAGGCCGAGGCTGCTATGACAGCCAGTTTTGTTGTGTATTTGGATGGTTTACTTTTCAGTTGCACTCCAATTGTATCAGTTGGATTTCTGTTGGTTATTATATAGTAGCTGCTTTATTTTGTTGTTCAGTTTTTATATACTTGTGCGTTGTTATTATTGTTGTTACTATTATTGTTGCTTCTGTTGCTTGTATTTCTATATTATGATCATTCACTCAGGATGGATCCAATTAAACTGAGGATGATGATATTGTCTTAGTGACAACACTCTCCTAATATATATGTATAAACTGCTTGGAGCAATCCATTTTCTTATACATGACTTTTATGTTTCAGGAAAATGCCACTAAAGAAGAATTTTCAACCCAATAACAGATCCGCTGGGGATCCCTCCATGAGTGAATTGATAGATTTGTTACGTCAGCAGTCTACTCAGCTAGCCCAACAGCAACATCAATTCCAGCAGCAGTAACAACAATTTCAGCAACAATAACAGCTCATACAACAACAACAACATCAAATCCAACAACAGCAACTGCAGATCCTACAGCAGTATAAGATGAGGGGGACAAACCAGGTTGTTAGTTTTATATCTTTCTAGACAGTGAAACCCCCAGAGTTTAAAGGTGAAGTGGATTATGTTGCTGCCAGGATATGGTTGAAGGAAATGGAGACGGCGTTTGCACTCACCAAGGTGAGTGAGGATTTAAAGACAGATTATGCTAGTTATTTTCAGAAGAATGATTCAAATTATTGGCGGGAGTCTACGCGAGCATTAGAAGGAGAAAGTCCTATTCCATGGACCCGATTTACAGAACTGTTCTTGGAAAAATACTTTCCGGATTGTCTCCAGAGTCAGATGGAGATGGAGTTTTTGGAGTTGAAGCAAGGAGACAGGAGTGTTACAGAGTATGAAGCAAAGTTTACCGAGTTGGCCCGAATAGCACCAGAGTATGTGAATTCAGAAGCTCAACGAGCGAAGCGGTTTCAACAAGGGTTGAAGCTAGAGATAAGAAGTGGAGTTGTAGCCTTACAACTCAAGATGTATACTTCGATAGTTCAAGCTGCCTTAGTGATAGAAAGTGATCAGAGATGAGATGCTAAGGAGCAGGGTGAGAAGAAAAAGAAGTTTAAAGGTGGACCTGCTAGGTCAGAACCAGGAGGAGTAAGACAGAAGTTTCAGCGCCAGTTTTGAAAGAATAAGGAGAGGAAGTTCAGGAGACAAAATTTCCCCCAGACTAAGCACAGTACTACTTCAGTTAGTTCTACCCCGATAAAGTTTAACAAGCCAGTGATCGACTACAAGACCTGCGGAAAGAAGCATAATGGTCGGTGCAAAGAAAATGTCAATTGTTTTAAGTGTGGCCAGAAGGGTCATTATTCCACTGAGTGCAAGTCTGAGACCCAAGGAGTAACCTATTTTAGTTGCGGCAAAGTGGGGCATATTGCTAGGAATTGCAGATCAGTAACCCAGGGTAGTGTTGGAAGAAGTGTGTCCCAAGGACCAGCAACAAGTACCACCAGAGCTAGAACCGTTAAGATGACCAAGAAATCTCCAGCCCATAATTTTGATGTAGTTACAGGTAGGCTTTCTCTTAATTCCATACATGTCAACGTTTTATTTGATTCGGGAGCGTCCAGATCTTTTATATCTATAAACTCTGTGAATAAAATACAACTGATGTTGGAAGACTTAGATGAACCTTTGACCATAGAGGTGGCTATTAAGGATAAGGTGCGCGTAAGTCATTTCTATCCAAAATGCTCCATAGAGATTTCAGGATATACTTTCCCTACCGACCTAATACCTTTTGAGTTAGGAGACTTCGATGTCATTCTAGGCATAGATTGGTTGTCTTTGTATAAGGTAAATATTGACTGCAAGAAAAAGAGAGTTGTTATGTATACCACAGATAATAAAAGGATCAGTTATCAAGGACATAGGCAGGACAAGAAGTTTCTTTCAGTATTACAAGTATATAAATTATTGCGGCAAAGGTGTGAAGCATATTTGGCTCATGTGGGGGATACGAAGAGAGAGACCCCTACCTTGGATGAGATTCCCATAGTAAGAGAATTCTCGATGTCTTTCCAGAAGAATTGCCAGGATTACCACCTGATCGAGAGATAGAATTCTCTATTGATTTGATACCAGGAGCCAAACCAGTGTCCAAAGCCCCATATAGAATGGCTCCAGTGGAAATGAAAGAATTGGCCTAGCAACTTCAGGAACAATTGGATAAGGGAGTTATTCGACCTAGTATTTCTCCGTGGGGAGCTCCAGTTCATAAAGAAGAAGGATGGGAGTATGCGGTTATGTATTGACTATAGGGAGTTGAACAAGTTGACAATAAAGAACAAGTATCTTTTGCCACGCATCGATGATCTGTTTGATCAGCTTAAGGGGCATGTTATTTTTCAAAGATTGATTTGAGATCTGGCTATCACCAACTGAAGATAAAGCCCAAAGATATTCCCAAGACTACGTTCAGAACAAGGTATAACCATTATGAGTTCTTAGTGATGTCGTTTGGATTGACCAATGTGCCAGCGGCTTTTATGGATTTAATGAACCAGGTCTATAAGGAGTACTTGGATAAGTTTGTTATTGTATTTATTGATGACATCCTCATCTATTCAAAGACTCCAGAATATCACGTAACGCATCTACGGATTGCCCTTTAGAGGTTGAGAGAAAAGCGGTTTTATGCAAAGTTCTCTAAGTGTGAATTTCAGTTGACAGAGGTACAGTTTCTTGGACATGTGGTGAGTAAGGAAGGTATCAAGGTAGACCCTATAAAGATTGAAGCCGTATCCAAGTGGGAGCAACCGAAGACTCCGACGGAAGTAATAAGTTAACTTGGATTAGCTGGATATTACCGAAGGTTTGTAAAGGATTTCTCTAAGATTGCATCCCGATTAACCAATTAACCCGGAAGAATGAGAAGTTCATTTGGACAGAAAAGTGTGAAGAAAGTTTCTAAGAATTGAAAAGGAGGTTAGTAACAGCTCCAGTACTAGCATTTCCAGATGAGACGGGAAACTTTATGATTTATAGCGACGCTTCTTTGAAAGGGTTAGGTTATGTATTGATGCAACATGATAAAATTATCTCTTATTCTTCCAGACAACTAAAGCCTCATGAGCAGAAGTATCCAGTCCATGATCTTGAGTTGGCAGCTAGTTTATAGTTTTTGCTTTGAAATTGTGGAGACATTACTTGTATGGGGAGAAGTGTAATATTTACACGGATCATAAGAGCCTGAAGTACATATTTATGCAGAAGGATTTGAACATGAGACAGAGAAGGTGGTTGGAATTGATCAAGGACTACGATTGTTCAATTAATTATTACCCAGGCAAAGCCAATGTGGTGGTGGATGCTTTGAGCAGAGAAGAGAAGTTGAATATGGTTCAGATTGCGGACAAACTAGCACGAGTTTTAGAAAAGATGGAGATTGAAGTTCGAGTATCAAGTGAAAGTCAGAAACAACTATATGAGATTACCTTCCAACCAACATTGATGGAAAAGATCAAGAGGTGTCAAGAAGGAGTTATGAAATAAGAATTGAATACTTTGACAGGAGAAGATTTGTGTACCCAAAAGGATAACCAAGGTTTGTTTATATTTTCTTCCAGAATTTGGATTCCTAATGTGACGGAACTGAAGAATGAAGTGTTACACGAAGCGCACAACTTTAGGTTTTATCTCCACCCTGGTAGCACTAAGATGTACCGGGAGTTGAACAGAAACTTTTGGTGGCCAGGAATGAAGAAGGATATTGCCAATTGGGTTAGCAAGTGTCACGTATATTAGACGGTAAAAGCGGAACATCAACAACCAAGTGGATTGCTACAACCTTTGGAGATTCCCTAGTGGAAGTAGGAAGAAATTGCAATGGATTTTGTAGTAGGATTGCCACAGACGAGAGCAAATCACGACGCCATTTGGGTAATCATTGATAGGTTAACAAAGTCATCACATTTCCTCCCGATCAATGAAAGGTATTCTTTGGAAAAGTTAGTTAAGTTATATTTGGACGAGATAGTGACCAAGCATGGAGTTCCTGTGTCTATAGTGTCAGATCGAGACCCGAGATTCAATTCAAGGTTTTGGACCAAGTTCCAAGAATGTTTAGGAACTAAGTTAAATATGAGTACCACCTATCATCTTCAGACGGACGGTCAAAGTGAGAGAACAATTCAGACCATAGAGGATATGTTGAGAGTTTGTGTCTTGGATTTTAAAGGAAATTGGAACGAACACCTACCTTTGATTGAATTCTTGTATAATAACAGCTATCATGCAAGCATTGGGATGCCGCCTTACGAATCTTTGTATGGACGTAAGTATAGATCACCGTTGTATTAGGATGAAGTAGGAGAAAAGAAAGTGTTAGGCCCCGAGTTGGTTCAGCAAACCAGAGATGTAGTGGCATTGATTCAGAAAAGGTTAGAAGCAGCCCAAGAGAGGCAGAGAATGAATGCAGACTTGCATAGGAAGGATATGAACTTCGAGATAGGAGCACCGGTGTTACTAAAGGTATTCCCTTGGAAAAGGGTTAGTGCGATTTAGTCAGATTGGTAAACTTAGCCCCAGATTTATATGACCATTTGAGGTTTTGAAGAAAGTAGGGAAGGTTGCCTACGAGATAGTGTTACCACCGCAGTTGCAACACATTCATACTGTATTCGACGTATCCATGTTGAAGCCCTATGTTCCTAATTTGAATCAAGTTATAGAGTACGACCCCATTGAGCTTCATCCAGATTTTTCCTACGTGGAACAACCGATCCAAATCTTAGATCGTAAAGAGCGAGTCTTTAGGAATAAGTCGATCCCCATAGTGAAAGTTTTGTGGAGAAATCCTTAAGTAGAAGAGTCTACTTAGGAATTAGAGTCAGACATGCTTGATAAATATCCTCATTTATTTACCTAAGTCAGATTCTGGGGACAAAATCTTTTTAAGGGGGAAGGATATAACGACTCATATATTTTCTATTATTTTAAAAGTGTAATAATTGAATAAATAATTAAATAAAATATGTGTATTGGTTTTGGCAGCAGTGTGTTGATTTTTATTAATTATCTGTGATTTATTGGTGCAGGGGATTGGAGTTGTGTAATTTATTATTGAGTCATATTGTTTTATTAAGCTTTTAAAAGTAATTTTACTGCATTTTTATTCTCATAACTATCTGGATTGCCTCTAAAATTGGTTTTATAATTTTATAATCTCAATAATTATTTTTAGGATTTTATAAAATTGAGAAATCAATATTTCATCAATTATTTACCTTTAAATGATTTTCTGATTGTGTTTATTTGTAAAATCCATATTTAAATCCAGAATTCTTCAAAAAATTACGAAACTCATATTTTATTAGGTTTATAATATTCTGAGAATTTTAAAATTATTTTGGAAGTTTTTGGGATTAATTTCACCCGCATGTTGTTTCGTTTATTTGTTAAAATGCGGGTATTTGTTGCACCCCAAAGTTTGTTTAAAAATTTTAAAATTTATATTTTTGTTACCTTGAGGATATTTATAATATTTTAAGATAATTTTCATGATTTACTGAGATCGTTTTAAAAGTCGCAGCAGTTCGATAATTACGAAATTCGGCCCCTAGATACTGCTTGGACACGTGTCAAATTCATATACAAATGAATTGACACATATCCTTATTATTATTATAAGTGTTGTGCAGCTGTTAAGAGGAAAAAAAATAACAAACAAAGAACCCTTCCCCCTTGTTCATTGTCTTCCTCCCTCGACTTTGTCTTCTCTCTCTCGATTCTCTGGTTCTCTCTCTCTCTCTCTCTCTCTCTCTCTATCTCTGTTGTTCATCTCTCTCTCGTTTCTCTCCTGTTTTTCTTTCCTCCCTTCCTCCCACTCTCAGCTTCCCTGTTGTGGTGAGTTTTACCGCCGCTGTTCTTGATTCTTTTCCGATTGGTACTTGGTTATGTGCTTAATTGATTGTGAGTATGTATACATGTGTATATGTGTGTAATCAGTTGAGTATGGGTGTTTAGTTCCTTGTTTTTGTTGTTGGTTCCTCCGTTTCTCGGTTGCTTCCGGTTTCGTCCGGTGAGGCGACCCGCCTGTGTTGTGTTGTTGCTACACGCACCGCGCGTGCGTGTAGCTGTGTCTCGGATTGTTATGTTGTGTGTTGCTTGGTTCAGTTTAATTCGAATTGCTTTTATTAATTTATTAATTGATTTTTCTGCAGGAAGTATTTATGAATAATATTCGTGATGTGAATTTTCTGTACGGGGAAATTATTTTTAATCGGCGGAATTTTCTTGTTGGAACCCGAGTATGCGGTTGCCCCGAGAATTTTGCCGCCGTTCGCGATGAATTTTTACGAGTGGATGGTGGACGGTGATGAATTTATTTTGAGTCCTAAATTTATAAATAAATAAAATAATTTGTATAAAATGTTTTCGAGAATCAATAAATATTTGTATTATTAGTGGTATCGAAGTGCGAGTCGTATGGAATTGTAGATTGTTGTGATTGTGGGATTGACGTCGATTGTAATAGACGGGTAGACTCATAAACAGAAAAGTTGTTGCCAAAATTTTCTAAAAAACTATTTTAAATATGAAAAACGTACTATATATTTCGAAACGTGTTACCCTTACTTGAATATGGTATACGTGATTGTGTGTATATATATAATACGAGTCGGGTTATCGGATTGGGTTATTAGAGTTCGAGGAAATCAAGCATGTCGGTATAACTATTTAGGGTATTCTATTATTGTAGATCCCAATCGAGTATCGCCAGGACCGAAGTCAGTGTAAAAGCTACTTAGGGTTTCTGAAAGTGTTGCAAGGCAAGTACCCCTGACCATTCTTTTATGGTTCAGTACGTATGAATAGACTAACATTTTATTTTTGTAAAGTAACATAAACGTTTTAAGTTACGTATCCCCTATAGTTATAAATCATTGTTTTAAACCTGTTTTGGGGAAAAGTAACTTCGAAAGGTACCTGTCTCGAATGAAAATGATTTGTGAACTAATCTTACGTGTGCTATCAAAATGAATGAATTTGAAATGAGATAGGTACAAGTGATTTTGAAAACTAGATAAAATGATCAGATATGGGATACATAGGGGTCAGAGTAGGCCTATTGAGATAGCGTAAGAGGCTAATTCGGTTGCGCGCACTATATAAACGATTAGTCCATGTAATATTCCATTTTTTCAGATATTATTATTAATTTTTGAAAGTATTTTTGTGATTTTTTTATGTGAATTTTAGTGAATTATATGATAATTGAAATTGATGTTTGGGTGTTTATATGTCATATTCTTTGATTATTCTAATTTTTACATGTTTAGAATAAAATATAGATAATAGTGATATTTTTCCAGTAATTTTTGGACTTTTATATGATTTTATAATAATTTATGGATTTATTAATTATTTTCTAAATAATTACAAAACTATTTTATATAGCCGGGAATCGTCCAACTTCATCTGTTTTTACGTTTTTACAACCCGAAACTCTTCCGAAAACTCCTTCCTAACCTAATCTGGTAATTCCAGATATTTTCCGTGTTTTAACTTTTTCAATTCGGATTACGGTTTGACCCGTACGCCTCCCGGCGCAAAATTTTCGATATGATAATCGTTTTGATTAAACAACAAAATCCGTATTATCGAAAGACGGGATATTATTACATTATCTTCGTATAAAGTGTTTTATAAGAAGCCAGTTTTGATAATTATCCAAATGTGATATTAAATTGTATCATTTTTATAGTTACTTAGCGGCTAAGTATTGTATTTTCAGATCCGATATGATCCAATGTGATACTCGTTACTTGTTTAAATTACATCTATATGAATCGATCCGTAATTTGAACGCGTGTTTACTTCCGTTACTCGTTGTATGTGAGTCTGAATGTATTATATGTGTCTTCAAGGTTTTTGTTAATTTAGGTATCGTTTCTGTTTTTCAAAAATAAACGGACCGGGACCACACCGGGACGTCAAACCCCACAAAATCTGTGTTTTTATTTTTATAAAATTATACCTATTTCAAATACCCAGTATTTCTGCAGTTTTGAATTATTCGCAATTTATGGGGAATTTTAATACGAACTTTATATTTTATCGTTTTTAAAATTATTCCCTGTAATTATTATTTGGGGGCTTAATTATTGTAATTTTGGGAATAAAACACCCTTAATTTATTTTGGGGATATAATTTCTGAAAATATAAATACCAATCAATTATTTATTTTATTCATTTTTTTATAAAAATTTCATAAATTCATGAACAATTTTGGGGTGAAATTTCTTTCTCCAACTTTGATCACTGTTTTTGATTGATTATGGAAACCAAATTGGACGTTATGCATATCAAATTGATCCCCGAAACGAGCCCGTTCTTTTGGTATCAAAATCACGAATCGAGGTTATGTATTTTACAAAATCGATTTTAGTGTTCTTGCCCATGAATTCATTTTTGAAATAGGAGGATTGTTGATTGATTTTGATGTTGCAAATAGCTTTAGAATGATTTTTAGAGTCGATTTATGTATTTGGTTGGTGTAATTAGTCCTGGAAAGGTGAAACTGAGTTATTAATTTTCTTGGATTGTGATTCAATTTTTCTTGGTTTTTTATCAAAGGATGGTTGATTATGGTTATTGTTAATGATTCTGTTGAACTTAAGCTTCGTTTTGCATTAAGAATCATTGAATTTGGTTTAGAAATGGTGGAAATCGAGTTGGTCGGAGTTGGTGTTCGTGGTAACCGATTTTAATGGAGTTTTTAACCGGAATCGACGAAACCGGAATGATCGATCGATGTTATTGCCATCTTTGAGTAGCTGGGTTGATGGCGAGCAGGTTATTGCGAAGAACGAAGCCAAATAACGTTGATTGGAGCCCCGTCGGAGCTTCACCGGATTCCTGGTCGTCGCCGGAATCTGGTAAGGTTCCGGTAGGGTTCATGTGTTCTTGGCTGACCCGATGACCCAAGCTACCGACCCGTATTCTGATTTAAACCGACCCGGTTTCAATCTTAAATGCCCCTTTCCTGTTCCTTTAAATTTGTTTGTACATTTCTGTTTTAAAATTTATTTCAAAATTATTTTCTTATTTTCAAAAATCATTTATTCTATTTTCAAAAATCATTTATTTATTATCCTAAATTCTAAAAAAATCATTTTCTTAATTATTTTAAATTCCTAAAATTATTTTATTTTATTATTTTCAAAACTCAATTTGATTTAATTATTTATAATTTATTTTAGTTAATTATTTATGAGTTTAATTAATTGATTAATTCATTTAATCAATTAATTTTATTTATAAATAGTTAAATAAATATGAATTAGTTATAATTAATTCAAATAATTCCTAAAAATTATTTTTAAGCTTTTAAAAAATTCTATTTTGGTATTTAAAAATCAATTAATATTATTATTAATTGATTTAATTCTATTTAATTCTTATTTTTTCGTAATAAATAAACGTTCGTCCGTTTAATACGAAACGAACGCGTATAGACTTAGAAAAATATTCTGCTTTCATTAAAAATACTTTCGAGACCCAAATTCTTTTGTTTCGAAAGGTCTCTTGTTTTACGAATCATTTTGAGTCAATTTTTGATCAATAAATCATATTTTTGACCTGATTTCAGTTTTAAATGTACCATGTCGAAGATTTTGACGAACCGAGTCATATGTGATATGAATTATGTGATACGTGAATTACATGTTTACATGCTATGTGAATTGTGTGCATATATGGGTCAAGAGTCCTATGTTTGACTGTTTTATTTATGTGTGGGTTATCGTATGGGTAGACGATAGGGTTTTGACGCGCAGTTCGTCGAGTAATTATTGTTTAGCCGATTAAAGTTATATCTTTTAATTATAGATGTGGATCTTTCGAGTTGATCAGAACAAGACGTTGGATAAAGAGTGCGATGAAATGGTATTGGATGTCTGGCTTCTAGAAATCGCAGGAGCAGTATATCAGTAAAGTGTTAAAAAGAAGGACGATAATGTTTTGAAACAGAATATCAGAATAGATGCGTCTTTGCGAGTGTGACTAACTGCTAAAAACCCAAAGACAAGTATCCCTATCATCACTTATTGTTCAAGTGATATTTATTTTGAATCTTATCATGCAAGTATTGCTTTCCCTATTCTTAGTTCTGAATAGATAAATGTTTTACATATCGCTGAAATAAAAGATTCTGTTTATGCAAGCACTTATCTGCTATTCTATGTTCAGAATAGTCAAGTGTTTTACTTATCTAACTATCTGATTCATAAATGTTTTGGATTTTGAGAAAGATGACGTTGTTTTGAGTTTTCTGCCCAAATAAATAGGGCAATAAAATTTATAAGGGTGTCGAGTATTGTTAGATATATTTGAGATGTCATGTCTAATCTATTGTGTTTAGTTTCGGAACTTAATATCAGGACTTACTGTAAATTAGAACTTACTGAAGTCAGAACTTATATCAGAACTTAAGGCTGTCAGGATTTATATCAGGACTTAAGTGCAGATACTTCAGATAAGGAAATGAGCTGATTAACAGGAAAGGATCGTGAGTAAAACAATAGAAGATATGCATGGAGAGTTAGAAGACTGGAAGACTTTTAAAAGATAATATTTGATTGATATAATTTAGGAGACAGAATTATATTCCATATCAATTAGAAGATATCTTGTAACTGTGTACTATATAAACACAGCTTAGGGTTTACACTATATGTGTTATCATTCACGAGAAAGATTATACATTATAACCTAGCAGCTCTTAGTGATATTGTTCATCACTGAGAGAGAACAACTGTTCTATTGTAACATATTTTATTTATTGAATATATTTGATTACTGTTACATACTTGTGTTCGAAATCGATTTGATTGTATAAACACTATATTTAACCCCCTTTTATAGTGTTGTGTGACCTAACAAGTGGTATCGGAGCCTTTCTGTTAACACACATACAATAAGATCCAAACAATCAATCATGTCTAAAGAAACAAAAACTCCAGCTAAGCCCACCAAAACTCAAGATACTCAAAACACTCAAACCCACAGTCGATATGAGACTATTAGGGTTCCCATACTGAGACCATCTGAGTATCCCATATGGAAAGTGAAGATGGCTATGTTTCTGGAAGCTACAGATCCAGAATACCTTGATAGAATTAATGAAGGGCCATATAAGCCTACCAAGCTCTCTGTTGCAGTTGTTGATCAACCAGCAAAGACCATACCAAAGGAGAAAGGTAAATACACACCTGAAGATATCTCCTCTATTGCCAAGGATGCAAGGGTAAGGTATTTGCTACATAGTGAAATTGATAATGTTATGTCAAACAGGGTAATTGGATGCGAGACTGCAAAGGAGATATGGGATGCTTTGGAAACAAGATGCCAGGGAACTGATGCAATAAAAAAGAACGGGAAGACTATACTCACTCAAGAGTATGAGCACTTTGACTCAAAAGCTGATGAGTCATTAACTGATTTATATGACAGGTTTGCCAAACTCTTGAATGATCTGTCACTAGTGGATAAGGAATATGATCTTGAAGATTCAAATCTAAAATTCCTTTTAGCTCTTCCTGAAAATTGGGATTTGAAGTCAACTATTATAAGAGACAACTATGACCTTACTGAAACTACTCTTGATGAAATTTATGGTATGCTCAAGACTCATGAACTTGAGATGGATCAAAGGAGCAAGAGGCATGGAAGAAAGTCAATGACAGTTGCTCTTAAAGCTGAGGAGGAATCTCCTAAAGGAGCAAGAGGCATGGAAGAAAGGCTCTCATCATAAAGTCTGATTCAGAATTATCAGATTCTGATGATGATGATTCAGAAACTGAAAGTTTATCTGAAGTGGATGTTGATGCAGAGATGATGCAACTGTGTGCTCTTATGGTGAAGGGTATCACAAAGATAGCCTACAGGAAATTCAGAAAGGGCAAGAAGTTTTCCAGGAAAGGTGGAAGTTCTGATAAGAAAGGGTTCAGAAAGTCTGAAAGCAAAAGAGGAAAGTATGACCGAGGAGACAACTCATATGTCAAATGCTACAATTATGGTGAAAGAGGCCACATATCTCCTGACTGCAAGAAAGGAAAAAGTGATAAAGGCAAGGAACTTGTCACAAAGAAGAAAAGCTGGATAGACACTTCAAATTCTGAAAATGAGGTGAACTATGCCTTGATGGCAAATGCTGATAGCAGTCTTGAAACTGCTGAATTAAAGGTACCTCAAACAACTTTTGCTTTTCATACCGATGATATTATTGAGTTGAGATTATATCTTAAAACCATGTTCATTAGTTTTAGAGATCAGACTTTAACAAATGACAGATTAACATCTGAGAGTCTTGCTCTTAGAAACAGAAATGACTATTTAGAAAAAAAGTTAGTTATGTTCCATCAAACTCAGAAAGAAAGAGATGATGCTTTGTATGTTAGAGATGAAGTGCTAATACTGAATAAATCTCTTAAATCTGAATCAGAAAAGGAAAGAGAAATCATCAAAACTTGGACTAACTCTGGCAGAACAACTTAGAATATACTAAGTAGTGGAAACTGGAAAGAGGGCTTAGGTTATGAAGATGATAAAGAAGAAAATGAAACCGTGTCATCTAAACCAAACATTACCAAGAAAGCTGAAAAGCCTAAAGTTAATCCTGTTAAGTTTGTAGCAAAAACTGTAATGTCTGATTCTGAAAAGATGATATATTCTAGGACAAAAGTAAAAGAAAAGTCAACTTCTGACAAATTAAAACAGGACAAACCAGCTTCAGTAAACTTAGGTTTAATGACTAAGAAGCAGCTTAAGCATAAGCTGAAAGAGATTAGAAATGTGAACAAGGTCAAGGAAGCTAGGAAAAATATGAATGGAAAGGAAGGTGTGAATAAAAGCAATAATTATATGCCTGTTCCTAATGATCCCAGAAGAAAATGCTATAACTATGGAAACTCTAACCATCTTGCTTCTTTTTTCATATAAAATAAAGATATAAACTCTTTACCTCCTAGATCAGGAGTTAAGAGTCAGTCTGTTAGGTTTAAACCACAAAATCCCTATTTTCATTATGGTAGTT
The DNA here is from genome assembly GCF_009905375.1 of Apium graveolens. Lineage (NCBI taxonomy): Eukaryota > Viridiplantae > Streptophyta > Magnoliopsida > Apiales > Apiaceae > Apium > Apium graveolens. The sequence continues at coordinate 43,159,638 of NC_133656.1, read as the reverse complement.
TATGGAATTCTATTTATACTTCTAAGGAATATTATAGTTTGTAATATGATTATTATCAAATAAAACCTTCTTTGAAGAAAGTTAGTGTAATTCCTTCTGGTGTAAATTCTGATGCAAAATTTGATATAAATTTGATAAACAGCATGTTAGCATAAACTCTGAAACTAAATCCGCTGTAAATGCTAACAAACTTAAAAAGGTCAAAGGTGTTAGGCACAAAGCATGCGCTAAATAATTCACACAAGTATACGCGTTCGCAAGTAATATAAAATGATTTCTAGTTCATTCCCATAGAGACTCTGATTAATTATATCTAATTAACACTTACTCACCAATGTATGATTATTCTTCAATGTCAAGACAATAACAATTCAGATTGGTTAACTAATAATTACTACGAGAATTAAACACTTAAATTAACAATATTAAACACACATGAGATCCTGACTTTATTACTACTTCATTCAATAGTTATTATTATTACCCTTAGCATGTAATGGTGATGATATTAATTGAACAACAAATAACTGATAAACGCCAACTTTCGTTGTACGAATACCATTCTACCAAGCATCCATAATTAAGATAGAAGTGGAATAGGCATCAATTATGTTGAGACCCTATATGTCTACAGAATTTGACAACATAATGATTTAAGCGCAAGTTATTCATGATGAATACACAGGGAAAGTAAAATAGTTAGAGTTACCCACTAATCATGCATACAATACATGAACCTATGCTGGCATGGTAAGTTCTAAATCTCAAGATTCATTGTCGCTTCAAAAGAGATTAACAGGCTATCTTACATGTTCGCGATGCACATAAGACGAATAAGCACAACCTATGCTAAATATCATACAATCACCACATACCAAGGTATTAAACAATTAACTAAAGAAATCCATAATAAATCCACTAGGATCCCATGATCACGATTAGCCCATAATAGAACTCATCGTCACCATATGTTCATATGAAAGCATGATAAAAACACAATGATATAAAGGTTTAAAATAATTGATAAATAATGAAGTACGTCACAAGAGTATTAAAATTCAAAGCATAAAGAAAACTAGCATCCACAGTTACAACGAATTTAAAGAATCACAAGATAAATGTATGCTTCCTCTTCTTCCTTGTTGCGTGCTAAAACGGTCTTCTCAATCTTCTTGCCTTCGCTCTTGATTATCTCATCTATGAAGAAAATGTGTTCCCATAAGGTTTATATAATATCCTAAGAGAACCAGCGCTAATAGAAGCCCAATTGTAATAGAATTAATAAAATCCAGATTCTAAAATTCCACCCACAGGCGGTCGCCTGCTGTCTCCATGCGGTCGCCTGCTAGCGCGTGGCCGCCTGCTCTCTCCAGGCGGGCGCCTGCTACCCTTCTGGAAAATTCCTTGAATTGCTTTTGTTTTTGCTGATTTCTTCGCTCATCACCCCTAGACTGATTCCAAGCACTTCCTTAAGCTTTATTCGATGAAAACCACTTATCAATGCAAGTTATACCCTGAAATGCAAAAACACTAGAAAATGCGTTAAATACACAAAATACTCGAGTACAAGACACCAATTTAAGCCGTTATGAGACGCTCTAAGTGGTATAAAATGCCACTTATCACACCCCCAAACTTGAATCGATGCTTGTCCTCAAGCATCACAGATTTAAAAATTGAATAAAAACGTGCATGAATGCAACTTATATAAATGCAGTGATCCCCTCGCGATGACCAAACCAACCAACACATGACATATCAACAAATGAAATTAGGCGACTAAAGATCAATCAAATCACGCAAGCTAACATACAACTAGAAATGTGGTGTGTGTGAATGCTTAACAGATATGCTTCGAAACTAGATCAATTACCATAACTTAATTATCCTCAAGGCAATCACAAGCTTATACGAAGAATATATTCTAGACACAAAATGACTTATAACACTTCAAGATTATTGGAGTTTAATACGGAATCATGCTTTTATTTAACACATAAAACAAATGCTTATTTTATCGTGTAATGAGTGAGGTCCACAAAAGACTTATGCAATGGTACCCATTTATTGAGCGTTAGGTTAGCGGATCCCAGTCTATAAAAGCCTTAGGTCACTAGGAACAAAGTCCCCTAAGAACTTAATAACTCGAATACCAAAGAGCTCCCTCGTGATCAATTGTGTATTAACCATATTTTTTTTTCTTTTTTTTTAATTTCTGAGCAAGTGCGTTTCACTCCATCTTGCTCAACCCTAGACTACTCGTATACAATACGAGCCGGCTACTAGCCATTTGACGCCTAGCCACAACTAGCAATGAATTCCAAGTTTTTCCAATTTTTATCTTTTCATGTCTTTTATCATTAAGAGCCTAGCATGCATTCTAAGCATAAGCAATAGATTAACCTCAAAAACCATCAAACCATGACAACAATCTAGTCCTTAAGTATACTCTAAGAATTAGTGAAATTACAAGTGTTTTTAACATGCATATCAACCTAACCAAATTCAACATCACTCTAACGCTATCAGTAAACTCGCATCAATATCACATATTAAACGGTAAAGCAACACAAAGGGATCATGGTATATGCATGAGCTATATGACATGATAAATAAAGCTAAAAAAATAAAAAAATATAAAAAACTATATGGCAAAAATATGCAACTAAATGAGCTAAACTAATCATGAAAATGCAACTACACGACACACACACAAATATATTCCTTAACTACCACCCCCAAACTTAAAATCTTCATTGTCCCATGTGAAAGTAATAGAAAGGAACACATGGTATACCTACTCAGACGAATCATCATCATCATCATCACCCTTAGAGGGTGGAGTGTCAGGAGGTGGATAAGCAGAATCCTTACCATAAATGGGCCACTGGATGTTAGCTCCAAGACCTCTAAATGAAGTCCCAAGTGCTTGGGTGAGCTCCTGCGCAAACCGACTCTACGACTCATACATCGCATCCATCCTCCTCGAAAGCCTCCTGTACTGGACATCAGCCATTCTCGAACCATCTACTCCATGATCTCTCGAAGAGCCTACCTCTCCCTGAGCCTGACTGGGCCTAGCCATGGTAGCACCAGCTGCTGTAACTCCTTCTGGAAGGTGATACCTCAAACCATGAGACTCGGGCTCTCTACCCGTCCACTCCTGCAACACATTCAACGTCGATGAATCAATAGGAGTGGACAGCTTCTGTAGCTGCTCATAAGACGGCCACTGGACTCCACATGCCTTGCAAAGCTTCATGACAATAGAGGCATACGGGATAGAGTACTGCAATTTTCCCCTCAAAAACTTCAAAATCCCTTGGTAGATGAACTCACCAAGGTCCACATAATATTCCTTATTCAGAATCCCCCATAACAACCTCGCCCTCTCCACTATAACCTCATGTGTATGCGAAGAAGGAAGAATATTAGCACATATAAATACATTCCAAGCATGAGAATACCTGTTCATCGCGACAGCAGGGTAACTATGATAATCGTTGGTTCCCCTTTTGAACTTCCACACTATGCCCAGCTGACAGAGAGTAGCAATAATTAAGTCCAAATCAAAGTCCTCAGGGGCCTTTACATTCCAATTCTCCTCTTGTGGTTTCCTTTGTCGCTGCCCTATAACACGGCGAATCACCTCTGGCTGATAATCAATAGTAAGCCCACGAACAATAGAAAACCCATTCTTGTCGACCTTGGCATTCGCATAGAACTCGCGAATGATACTCATCAGAATTGCCTCAGGTGACTCGCAGGATGTAATCCATTCCTTCTCAGCAATCATCGGTAGCAAATCACCATCCCTCCCTGATGGCAAGAACGCCCTCTCCCTCACTAGTCAGAAGCTTGGTGTACTTTTCTTCAGCAGCCCCATCCAATAATCGGGGCCTCGCAACAATATTCCTCGAAGAATCAATAGCAGTCGGGTTGGTGATGCTGCTACCCACAGTTCGTGATCTCTTCGGGGCCATAAAAACTGAGAATAAGAGTTGGAGAGTTTGTGTATAATGTGTAGGAGATATTTTATAGAGTTGAAAGTGTGTAGAATGTGTATGTAGAGGTTGTATGTATTTATAGGGCAAAATTAGGGTTAGAATTTGATTAGGAGTGGGGATTGTGGCTAAGTATGGGGAGAATTCGTGGGTTAATGAATGATATGGTTTTTATAAATTTTGTTTTTGTTTTGTGTTTTTTTTATAAACTGAAAAATGATTTTTCAAAAATCAGGGTCGCACGCGGCCGCCTGGCACCATCAGGCGGGCGCCTACAAGCGTGTGGCCGCCTGATCCTAGCAGGCAGGCTCCTGCAAGGCTTTTGGTATTTTTTTTCTGCCAACCTTTTTTGGATTTTTTTGGGTTTTTGTATAAAGTACTAAATTCTAAGGTGTCCTATGGTCTCATATCTTGGGTTGCCTCCCAAGAAGGGCTTCTTTTACGTCATTAGCTTGACGTAGAGTAATGCGATCAAGTTGACAATAAAATGGCACTAACCACTTCACGGTTTGCCGTATCCCCATAATAGTGATTCAATCTCTGACCATTTACTTTGAATGCTTGGCCCAGATCGTTCTCAAAAATCTCCACCGCTCCATGTGGAAACATAGTTTTGACGATAAATGGTCCAGACCACCTTGATTTCAACTTTCCAGGAAAAATTCAGAGACGAGAGTTAAATAGAAGAACTTGTTGCCCCGACATGAATGACTTAGGCGATAGCTTCCTGTCATGCCACCTTTTTACCTTTTCCTTGTATATTTTGTTGTTTTCGTACGCTTGAAGTCGAAATTCATCAAGTTTATTTAACTGAAGCATTCACTTCTTCCCAGCTGCATCTAGATCAAGGTTTAACTTCTTCAATGCCTAATAAGCCTTATGCTCAAGCTCGGCAGGTAAATGACATCCCTTACCATAGACAAGTTGAAATGGGGACATTCCAAATGGAGTCTTGTATGTTGTTGTATAAGCCCAAACAGCTTCATCGAGCTTCAAAGTCCAATCTTTCCTTGACGTACAAAACAACTTCTCTATAATACGCTTGATCTCACTATTAGACACTTCAGCTAGACCATTAGTTTGCGGATGATAGGCAGTAGCAATGCGATGATTCACATTGTAGCATTGCATCATAGAAGTGAACTTACGATTGCAGAAATGCGACCCTTCATCACTTATGATAACTCGTGGCATTTTAAACCTTGTGAATATCTGCGTATGAAGAAAACTCAACACTACCTTTGCATCATTAGATGGTAGAGCCTTGACTCCTACCCATTTCGAGACATAATCGACTATCAGTAAGATGTACTGATTATTGCAGGACGAGATAAATGGTCCCATGAAATCGATTTCCCAAACATCGAAGACCTCAACTTCAAGCATCACATATAAAGGCATCTCATTCTTTCTGGTAAGATTCCCAACTCTTTGGCAATGATCACACCTTAAAACAGACTGATGTGCATCCTTAAACAATATAGGCCAAAAAAATCTGCTTGAAGAATACGAGCTGTTGTCTTTTCATGACCATAATGTCCACCATAAGCTGTGGAATGACAGTCTCGTAATATCCCCTCTGTTTCACAGAATGAGATACATCTCCTGATGATCTGGTCAGCTCCTTGTCTAAACAAATATGGTTCATCCCGCATGTACCACTTCACCTAATGCAGAAACTTCTTCTTTTGAGCCACATTCATATTAGGAGGCATTATATTGCTAACAAGATAGTTCACAATATCTGCGAACCATGGCTCTTCCTCTTGAATTACGAACAACTGCTCATCCGGAAAAGATTCGTTAATCAATGTCTTATCATGTAAACTAGAATTGGGATCTCCAATCTAGAGAGATAGTCAACTACTTGATTTTCAGTACCTTTTCGATCTTTGATCTCTAACTCGAATTCCTGTAGTAAGAGAACCCAACGAATAAGTCTAGGCTTTGAATCCTTCTTTGAGACCAGATAGCGGATGGCAGCGTGATCAGTGAACACTGTCACCTTTGTCCCAAGTAGATAAGATCGAAATTTTTCAAAACCAAAAAATATATCCAAGATCTCCTTATCAGTAATGGTGCAGTTCAGTTGGGCTTCATTTAGCGTCTTACTAGCATAGTAGACCACATGAAAGATATTAGTCTTTCGCTGCCCAAGAACTGCTCCCACTGCATAATCACTTTCGTCACACATCATCTCAAAAGATTCTCTCCAATCCGTTGCCGTGATAACTAGTACGGTGATTAAATTCTTCTTGAGAGTCTCGAATACTGCCAAGCATTCATCATCAAATTTAAAAGGCACATCTTTTTCGACCAAGTTGCACAACGGCTTAGATATCTTTGAGAAGTCCTTGATGAAACACCGATAAAAACCCACATGACCAAGAAAGCTATGGATTCCCTTCACAGAAATAAGTGTCGGAAGATTTTCAGTGACTCCCATCTTGGCTTTATCCACCTCAAGACCTTTACTGGAGACCTTATGCCCAAGAATGATGCCTTGTTGCACCATGAAGTGACATTTTTCCCAATTGAGCACCATATTGGTCTCAACACACCTTTTGAGCATCAAACGGAGATTATTCAAGCATTCATCATACGAATGTCCAAAGACAGAGAAGTCGTCCATGAACACTTTGACATTATTTCCAATCATATCAGAGAAAATAGCCATCATGCATCTCTGAAAAGTGGCAGGTGCACCACATAAGGCAAAAGAAACTCTGCGAAAAGCAAACATGCCAAATGGACAAGTGAAGGTGGTCTTGTCTTGATCTTCTGGTGCAATGCAAATCTAATTGTAGCCCAAATAGCCATCCAGAAGACAATAATACTCATGACCAGCCAACCTGTCAAGCATCTGATCAATGAATGGAAGAGGGAAGTGATCCTTCCTCGTGGCTTTATTCAACTTCCTGTAGTCCATGCATACCCTCCATCATGTGACTGTTCGAGTAGGGATAAGCTCGTTCTTCTCATTTGCTACCGTAGTAATACCTCCTTTCTTAGGTACACATTGCATGGGGCTCACCCAAGAACTGTCAGAAATAGGATATATGATACCTGCGTCCAACCATTTTAGAATTTCTTTCTTTACAACTTCTTTTATGATAGGATTAAGCCTTCTATATTGCTCAACAGTCGACTTGCTACCTTCCTTTAGCAGAATTTTATGCATGCAGTACGAAGGGCTCATCCCTTTTATATCTGTTATAGTCCATCCGATGGCCGATTTGAATTCTCTCAAAATCCTCAAGAGCTTGTCCTAATCACTACCTGAGAGGTCAGATGCAATAATAACAGGCAGAGTAGATGCATTATAACACCCTCCAAATTCGGGGTATAGATTTGGGGCATTATTAATAACAACTACAAACTAAACCTGCACAAGCGGAATATAAATATGATAATTACCCCGAACTACTGCTACTCAGGATCTTTTAAGGTTAAGAGTTGAAAACAAGAACAACACACTAACTTTATTACAAACCCAAATAAAAACAATCTATCTCAAGAACTCTCTTTGTTACAAAACTTTATTCTATCTACATTCTCACCACACAGCTTTTATTCAAACCATACGAAACTTTTATTCAACCCAACATTACTACTTATCCTGTTACACCTGATCTAGTAACTCAAAGCTCTCTTCAGGGATAGGAAGGAACACTCTTGGTATAAGAGGGTCCCGCTGCTTGACTCGCTTCTTGACTACGCGGTCCTGATGGGTTTCATTATCTACCTTAACTGTAAAACAATAGGAATAACAATAAAAAGGGATGAGCCAAAATCGCTCAACGAGCCTGCAACAATATATATGTATAGTATAAAGAGAGAAGAATAAGTGAACCAATAAGCTGCTGGTTTGAACAACCATCTGAATCTGTATAGGATAATAATTTGCCAACACTGGCGAGTGCCAAATGAACAAGACTGGAAACAAGAACCAATATATGCACTATAACCTGCTGATTAGTCAGGATACAGTACGGATCTATACCCAACTGCATAGACCCAACCAACATAAGGAGTACTCGGGAAACTATGGCCTATTAATTAAAGGTCTGGGTAAAACCCAGCCCGTATAGTAACCATCCAGTCCAAAGCGTAGAATCCGGAACAATCAGAATGCTTTTGATGTATCCCAATACCAGGATATATCAAAGTATATGTAACAAGGGTAAAAGTATAGGAATACGAATAAAAGATTCAATAAATTGGGAGAAATCGAGAATCGAAATGAAATAGAAACAAGATTCAATAATTGTGTAACAGTGTATATGAACAAGAATTATCAAAGATAACTGATATGGGAAAATGAGATATAATTTACTATTCTGAATTTAGAATAGGGGAAAACTTGCCTTGCGCGTACTTAACCTGGTTCAACTCACCACCTTCTGTCCCTAGCCTGATCGGCCTTGCTGACACTGAACCAATCATAGAAAGATAGTCAGTTATATAACTTACTATATACGTGTATCTCGAATTGATACTATGCAACCCTATCAATCTACCCATGCGTTTCTATCTGACTCGCATATATACACATATAATTATATAGCACGTAAGGTTCACATAACCACGTAAAGCACATAGCACATAAAGCACATAATTGATTTTTGGACTTATAAATATTTTTGAAATCGATACTAGACTCATATCTGTATTAACTAGCCCTATCTGATTTTATTGCAAATTTTTCAGGATTTATTTGACTCGATTATACCCCTATTAGGGCCTATAAACGATTAACTAACACAAGACCACTCTCTTTTGGAAGAAATTATAACTTACAATTATTTTTATCAGATTCGTTTTATTTTTCTAAGTCTAGGGGTCTTCGTTTCGCTCAAATCGGACTAACGATTTAATTATTATGAATTAAACAAGATTTAATTAATTAATAATTAATTATAAATAATTAATTATAATTAAAGAATCCTTAATTATATTTTTAATTAATTAATTAATAATTATTGTATTTTAAAATAATTAATCCCTAATTATTAGGATTAATTACAATTTATTACAATTATTTACAAATTATTATTACTTATTCGATTAGATTGATTATTTATAAATAAACAATCGATAAACTAATTGATACGCTATTTATCGAATAAATAATAATTACTCGAATTATAATCTAACTCAACGAGCAACCACTCGTATAAATACGAGCTACTCGCAATCCTCGAATAACTATCGAATCGTTATTATTATTACTATACCTATACGATTAATTAATCAATCAATTATCTATATTTAATTATTCGATATGAATAATTATTACGATATTCTTCGAATAAATTATTGCTCGAATAATAATTCTAATTATCGAATCACTACTCGTAATTAATCATATTATTTAAATTAATTACCTAATTATTAATTAATTACCTAATTATTAATTAATTAGATAACTAATAAATAATTAGATAAATAATTAAATAATTAATTAATATAATTAAGTTCGAATTTCTAAATTAATAAAATAATTTAGAAATTAATTATAATATTTTTCAGAATTTAAAACTGATTTTTAATTAATTTTTAGAATTACTAAAATGATTTTCTGATTTTAGAAATATAAAATAAATACTAAAAATACCAGAAACATAAAAACAAGAACAGGGTTAGGGTTTTTAGGATCAACCCCGGGTCGAAACGGGGTCGAAACCGGGTCGCGAAAAACAGCCCATGGCTGCCCAGAAACCCGACGCCAGCGGGGATTTTTCCGGCGATTCGAACGGCGAACAGAACACAGCCAAATCGGGTGGCCTCGACCCCTGTTTTTCATCGTTTTCTATCAAAATCAACATCGCAACTACTCCGTGATTGATCCCAGCCTTCCTCCTTTTTCCTTCACCGTCCACAATACCGGAGCTCGAAGAACATGCGGCGGCGCCGCCGCTTTTCCGGTGAGCACGAAACCGAAGTTAAACTCGACAAAACCGATGTCAATCGATTGCAAAATCAACGATCTACACTCTCAGGGCAATCAAAACAGCTAACAATCAATCAAATAAGAACCCCTAATTCGAGTTTAAATCTGAAAATTACAAAATAAAAATCGAGATAACCAACAACAAAAATGTTTGCATAATCAGAAACTACAGATCACAAGCTTCGAAACGGTTACTCACATGACTGATTTGGATGTTGGAATCACCTTCAAATCTTCGATTGAATTCCTGCCATGTTCTTCACCAACAACCCTAGTTCTTGATTTTTCCGAATTTTCTGATTTTTTTATTATAATTAACTAATTAATTAACAGTAAATCAGCTATTTATATTTATGCAAAATAATACCCCTAAATAAAATTAAGGGGCTAATTACACTCCTAATAAAAATATTTGGCCCCAATTTTTATAATTTTTGGGTATTAATAATAAATTTTTAAATATTTAATAAATACAAAATAAATGCTAAAAATTCCCAAAAATTGTGAATATTACAAAAATACAAAGAAAAACACGTAACACATAGCAGTTAGGGTTTATTGACTTAACACATTTAATCACATAATAATACACACTATTTATCTTTATTATGATATAATACAAGCGTAATTTCTCGGTCGATAGATGCATCACCTAAAAAAGCATACCTCAAGTGTTCAGGCAATGGTTTAAGCTCCAAAGTAGGTGCTTCCTCAATAGATGGTTTGAGCTTTCCCTCAACATTTTTCAGATCAGTATTTCCCAGAGATTCAAATGGCATGTCGAGCTTTCATTTCCAAGGAGAAGAATTTAGATATTGTAGCTGCTCATTGCCTTCGTCATCTTCACTATCAAAATCCCCCAATAAGGCTTTTTCTAAGGCATCAGACCTTAGCACATGATCAAGTTCTGAAATAACTATAAATGCGACCAAATCCACATTGAAGCACTCCTCGTCTTCCATAGGGAATTTCATCGCATTGAACACATTGAATGTCACATCTTGATCTTGCACCCTCATAGTGAGTTCACCTTTTTGCACATCTATCAAGGTACGACATGTAGCCAAAAAAGGTCTTCCCAAGATTATGGGAATCTTCTATCTTCCTCGAAATCCAGAATCACAAAATCTGCAGGGAATATGAGCTTGTCCACCTTTACTAGCACATCCTCTACAATGCCTCATGGGTATGTAATCGAACGATCAGCCAATTGTAGAGACATGTAGGTGGGCTTCGGATCAGGCAAATTTAGCTTTTTGAAGATAGACAACGACATCAGATTGATGCTTACTCCCAAATCGCAAAGGCACTTATCAAATGACAACTTTCCAATGGTGCAAGGAATGGTGAAGCTACTTGGAACTTTAAGCTTTGGAGGTAACTTTTATTTCAGCACGACACTGCACTCTTCCGTCAGAGCAATGCTATCAAGATCATCCAGTTTCACCTTCCTTGAAAGAATACCTTTCATGAATTTCGCATAACTAGGCATTTGCTCAAGAGCCTCAGCGAAAGGTATGTTAATATGAAGTTTCTTGAACACCTCCAGAAACTTACCAAATTTCTTGTCCAGCTTTTGTTTTTGCAATCGCTTTGGAAAAGGTGGTGGAGGATAGAGCTGTTTCTCCCCTGTATTACCCTCAGGCAGAGTGTGTTCAACAGTAGTCTTCCTGGGTTCCCCCTCCTTATCCTTTTGCATTCTTTCTTTATCTACATCTTCAACTTCTCCATCTTTTGCTTTTTCAGCATCAACAACTTTTCCAGACCTTAAGGTGACAACTTTAACTTGCTCTTTAGCTTCCTTCCTGCCTGGCACTTCAGTATCGCTGGGAAGTGTGTCGGGTTGACGATTGAGCAAGGCTTTAGCTATTTGTCCAAATTGATTTTCCATGGTCTTGATAAAAATAGCCTGACTTTTGCATAACAACTTTAACTCCTCAAAATTAGCACTAGAAGGTGGAGTAGCACCTCCTTGTTGAGAATATGTTTGCCTTTGAGCAAATTGTTGAGGTTGCTGGAATCCAGGTGGATTAAACTGTTTACTTGCAGCTTGCTGATATGGTTGTTGAATAACATTCTGATTATTGCTCCAGCTGAAATTGAGATGATTTTTGTTATTGGGATGATAAGTAGCGGGCAAATGCTGCTGTGGTCTCTGAAAATTATTCACATACTGAACATATTCATTAATAAGAGGACACTGATCCGTAGAATGAGAGCTGCACAAAGCTCACAGACACTAGCTATTTGATTTACTTCATAGTTGGCTAAAGAATCGACCTTCATAGACAACGCCTGGAGCTGCGCTGCAATAGTTGTAGCTGCCTCAACTTTCAGAATACCTGCTACCTTCCCAGGCATCATCCTTTGAGTTAGGTTTTGATACTCGTTTGCAGCCATAGTTTCAATGAGATTATAGACCTCAGTATAACTTTTGGCCCACAAGACGCCTCCAGAAGCTGCATCGAGCATGGGCCGAGATTGGGCCCCCAAACCATTGTAGAAACCGGTGATCAGCATCCAGTCAGGCATACCATGATGTGGAAACTTTCTAAATATCTCCTTGTAGCGCTCCCAAGCCTCGTACATAGATTCTGCTTGTTGTTGCGCAAACTGAGTAAGAGCATTCCTCATAGCTGCAGTTTTGGCCATTGGATAGAACTTCACCAGAAACTTTTGTGCAAGATCTTCCCAAGTAGTGATTAACCCACCTGGTAAAGATTGTAACCAGTCCTTAGCTTTTTCCCCCAGAAAGAATGGGAAAAGCCTCAGCTTGATAGCCTCATCAGTAACACCGTTATACTTGAAAATACTACAGATCTCGATAAAATTCCTGATATGCATGTTGGGATCTTCAGTCGTAGCACCTCCGAAAGAAACAGAATTCTGCACCATCTGAATAGTGCCCGGCTTGAATTCAAAAGTATTGGCTTGAATAGCCGGATGAATGATGCTAGACTAAATGTCATCAATTTTAGGCCAAGAAAAGTCCATAAGAGCTGGATCAACTTGAACTACACGATCACCCATTATTTTAAGTTCTTTCTTTTCACTCTCTTTATCCGAATCTTCAAAAACTATCTTCTCCGAAAAGTCAAGAGTTGTATCTGTCGCCTCAGCTTTATCCAGATTTCTCTTGCGAGTACGAGAACATGTTTGCACAAACGCTCGCTAGAGTACCTGAAACACAACTGGAAGCAGTAAGTATCAAGTCTTAATCAATGAATCGTAATGACCATTGATGGCAAGTACATAAACTAAACAAATTAACACCGAGTCCCCGGCAGCGGTGCCAAAAACTTATTAGGCACAAAGCATGCGCTAAATAATTCACGCAAGTATACGCGTTCGCAAGTAATATAGAATGATTTCTAGTTCATTCCCACAGAGACTCTGATTAATTATATCTAATTAACACTTACTCACCAATGTATGATTATTCTTCAATGTCAAGACAATAACAATTAAGATTGGTTAACTAATAATTACTACGGGAATTAAACACTTAAATTAACAATATTATACACACATGAGATCCTGACTTCATTACTACTTCATTCAATCGTTATTGTTATTACCCTTAGCATGTAATGGTGATCATATTAATCGAACAACACGTAACTGATAAATACCAACTTTCATTGTAGTAATACCATTCTACCAAGCATTCACAATTAAGATAGAAGTTGAATAGGCATCAATTATGTTGAGACTCTATATGTCTACATAATTTGACAACATAACAATTTAAGCGCAAGTTATTCATAATGATTACACAGGGCAAGTAAAACGGTTAGAGTTACCCACTAATCATGCATACAAAACATGAACCTATACTAGCATGGCAAGTTCTAAATCTCAAGATTTACTGTCGCTTCATAAGAGATTAACAGGCTATCTTACATGTTCGCGACGCACATAAGACGAATAAGCACAACCTATGCTAGATATCATACAATCACCACATACCAAGGTATTAAACAATTAACTAAAGAAATCCATAGTAAATCCGCTAGGATCCCATGATCACGATTAACCCATAATAGAACTCATCGTCACTATGGGTTCATATGAAAGCATGATAAAAACACAACAATATAAAGATTAAAAATACTTGATAAATAATGAAGTACGTCACAAGAGTATTAAGGTTCAAAGCTTAAAGAAAACTAGCATCCACAGTTACAACAAATTAAAAGAATGAAAACATAAATGTATGCTTCCTCTTCTTCGTTGTTGCATGCTAAAACGGTCTTCCCAATCTTCTTTCCTTCGCTCTTGATTATCTCCTCTATGAAGAAAACGTCTTCCCATAGGGTTTATATAATAGCCCAAGAGAACCAGGGATAAAAGAAGCCCAATTGTAATAGAATTAATAAAATCCAGATTCTAAAATTCCGCCTGCAGGCGGTCACCTGATGTCTCCACGCGGGCGCCTACTAGCGCGCGACCGCCTGCTCTCTCCAGGCGGGCGCCTGCTACCCTTCGGGAATTTTTTTTGAATTGCTTCTATTTTTGCTAATTTCTTCGCTCATCACCCCTAGACTGATTCCAAGCACTTCCTTAAGCTTTATTCGATGAAAACCACCTATCAAAGCAAGTTATACCCTGAAATGCAAAAACACTTGAAAACGCGTCAAATACACAAAATACTCGAGTTCAAGACAGCAATTCAAGCCGTTATGAGACGCTCTAAGTGGTATAAAATTCCACTTATCAAAAGGATCCAAGCAAGTCTGGGTCCTTAAAACTAACCAATAGCGGTCTTTGTGATTGCAGGGCAACAGGAAAAACATCCTAGTTCTGGACAGGGGATGTTCAGGACATATGACTGGAAATAAGGCCCTACTATCAGACTTTGTGGAGAAAGCTGGCCCATGAGTTTCTTATGGAGATGGCAACATGGGAAAAGCTCTAGGATATGGCAATATCAATCTTGGGAATGTCATCATTGAATCAGTAGCTCTTGTCTCAGGACTTAAACACAATCTGCTAAGTGTGAGTCAAATCTGTGACAAAGGTTATCATGTGGATTCTTTGAAGAACACTGTGAAGTTGTAAGTAATTCTACAGGCAAAGTGGTTTTGAAAGGTTACAGGCATTGTAACATATATGAAGCCGGACTTTTAACAAACTCTGATGGTTCTGCAATCTGTCTGTTAAGTAGAGCATCAATTGAAGAAAGCTGGAATTGGCATAAGAGACTCTCTCATTTAAATTTCAACAACATAAATGATCTAATAAAGACAGATCTTGTGAGAGGACTGCCAAAATCAGTATTTGCTCCTGATGGTCTTTGTGATTCATGTCAAAAGGCGAAATAAAGAAAATCTTCATTCAAGAGAAAAACTGAATCCTCAATTCTTGAGACTTATCACTTACTGCATGTTGATCTATTTGGTCCAGTTAATGTCAGGTCAATTGCAAAGAAGAAATATGCTATGGTTATAGTGGATGAGTTCACAAGATACGCTTGGGTGTATTTCTTGCACAAAATGAATGAAACTGCATCTACTCTAACTGATCATGTCAGACAGCTGGATTAGTTGGTCAAAAATTCTGTTAAAATCATAAGAAGTGATAATGGCACTGAGTTTAAGAATTCAATCATGGAATAGTTCTGCAAAGAGCATGGAATAAAGCAGGAATTTTCTGCACCTGGAACTCCACAGCAAAATGGAGTTGTAGAAAGAAAGAACAGGACTCTCATTGAAGCTGCACGAACTATGCTTGATGAAGTAAAGCTGCCAACCTACTTTTGGGCTGAAACTGTGCAGACTGCTTGTTTTACACAGAATGCTACACTCATAAACAAGCATGGAAAAACACCATATGAGATGGTGAAGAAAAACAAGCCAAATCTGAAATACTTTTATGTATTTGGATGTAAGTGTTTTGTTTTTAAGACTCATCCTGAACAGCTGTCAAAATTTTATCTAAAAGCTGATGAAGGAATTTTTGTTGGATATCCACTTTCCACAAAAGCCTTGAGAGTCTACAATTTAAGAACAAGGGTTGTCATG
Organism: Apium graveolens; assembly: GCF_009905375.1. Lineage (NCBI taxonomy): Eukaryota > Viridiplantae > Streptophyta > Magnoliopsida > Apiales > Apiaceae > Apium > Apium graveolens. Next base: position 43,143,658 of record NC_133656.1, on the reverse strand, counting down.
AAATCTATCAATGTCTCTTTTGATGATAAAAAGATTACTGGACTTGAAGATTTCAATGATCATGATCAGCTGAGATTTGAAAATGAAGATTTAAATTCTGATTCTGGAAATTTTGATGACTTAAATCCTGATCCTGTAAGTTCTGACGGGTTAAGTTCTGATGTCATTGAAACTGTGGTAATTATTCCAAAGGAAAATGAACTTGTTCAGGGGGAGCAAGCTAATGATCCTACCACAACTCAAGACTCTCAAGAAACATCAGAACCTGTCACTGGCTCTTGAAGTTCTAATTCATCAAGTTTTGATGAGCCAAATTCTGATAATTCTGGAAACCCTGATTCATCAATTCCTGAAAGATCCAACTCAAATTCTGAAATTTCAGAGAGCATAACTGCAGTGGGGCATCAAAAAATGCTGATAGAGACAATATGGATCATGGGGGAGGATCCACTTCTAGAGAACAACTTCCATCTGCAAGGAAGTGTACTAAAGCACATACACCTGACTTAATAATTGGAGATCCTGAAGCAGGTGTCAGAACTAGAACAGCAATAACAAATGAGTGTCTCTATCATTCCTTTCTATCTCAGGCTAAACCAAAGAAAGTGGAAGAAGCTCTTCAAGATGCTAATTGGGTGCAAGCAATGCAGGAAGAGTTAAATGAATTTAAAAGAAATAAAGTCTAGACCCTAGTGCCAAGACCAAAGAACAAATCAATTGTTGGCACAAAATGGGTGTTCAGAAACAAAACTGACAGTGATGGCATAATTACAAGAAACAAAGCAAGGCTGGTTGCTAAAGGCTACTCTCAACAGGAGGGTATTGATTATGATGAAACATTTGCACCAGTTGCTAGATTGGAAGCCATAAGAATCTTTTTGGCTTATGCTTCTCACAAAAAGTTCAAAGTCTTTCAAATGGATGTGAAAAGTGCTTTTCTCAATGTAGAATTAGAAGAAGAGGTATATGTTGATCAACCTACAGGATTTTAAGATCCAAAATTTCCAAATCATGTCTACAGACTTGACAGAGCACTTTATGGCCTTAAGCAAGCTCCAAGAGCATGGTATGAGACTTTAGCTCAATTCCTTCTGGAAATTGGATTTCACGGAGGTACAATTGATAAAACACTATTCTACCTCAACCATGGAAAGGACTTACTTTTGCTACAGATATATGTTGATGATATCATCTTTGGTTCTACAAATGCCAAACTCTATGAAAGGTTTGCAAAGCTAATGCAGTCAAGATATCAAATGAGTATGATGGGAGAACTTAGCTATTTTCTGGGACTTCAAGTCAAGCAAAATGATGAAGGTACTTTCATAAATCAATCCAAGTACACCAGAAATTTACTCAAGAAATTTGGAATGCAAGACTGTTGAACTGCATCCACTCCCATAGCCGCTGCAACCAAGTTAGATAAAGATACCGGAGCACCAGTAGATATTACTAACTACAGAGGTATAATTGGCTATTTACTCTATTTAACTTCAAGTAGACCTGATATCATGTATGCTACCTGTCTTTGTGCAAGATTTCAGGCTGTTCCAAGAGAACCTCATCTAATAGCTGTGAAAAGAATTTTCAAGTACCTCAAGGGTACAGATGATCTAGGATTGTGGTATCCTAGAGAATCAGATTTTAAGCTAATAGGTTACTCAGATGCAGATTTTGCAGGATGCAAAATAGACAGGAAAAGCACTAGTGGAAGCTGTCAATTCCTTGGAGGCAGATAGGTTTCTTGGTTTAGCAAGAAATAGAAATCAATTTCCACTTCAACTGCAGAAGCAGAATATATTACTGCAGGAAGCTGTTGTGCACAGATTCTTTAGATGAAGAATCAGTTACTGGACTATGGGTTATAATTTTCTAAAATACCTATTTATTGTGATAATCAAAGTGCTATTGCTATGACAGTTAATCCAGTTCAACACTCAATGACAAAGCACATCAGCATTAGGTACCATTTCATAAGGGAACATGTGATGGAAGGTAGAGTGGAATTGCATTTTGTTCCAACAGATCAATAACTAGCAGATATCTTTACAAAACCACTATGTGAAACTACTTTTACAAGACTGGTAAATGAACTTGGAATGGTTTCAGGTTCTTTCTCAAAATCTGCTTAGTTTTTGATTTCATGCATCAGACTTTATGATCAGTGTTTACAGATTGTCTTATCTCCATGAAATATGTGCTTAAATTATTATATATTAAATACTGATTGTTATTTGATGTGATTCTATATACTCTGATAGTGTTTTGAATGTTCTGTGACTAATTATTCTAATGAGGATTACTGTGCTAGATGCTGACCTATTAGTCTTTAACATACTAGAAATCCCATGTTTGAATTAGTTGTTTATGTGGAAATTCATTAACACAAGAAAATTCTGATTTTGAGCTTAGTCAAATTTACTTTGTGTATCTTATTACTAAGTCACAAACTAGATTCTTGCTTCTTATCTGTCAAATTCTGATGTCAGTAAATCTTAAGGATGAACTACATGCTGGATAAGCCTCACTTATCTGAAGAAAAGAAAAGAAAAGAAAATTGAAGTCAAGTACTCCTTTGAGATATAGAGTAATATATGTGAAAGGGAAGACCCAAGTGCATTGCTGGTATTAAGTTATATGCATTAGAAAAGAAAATAAATTTTTCATGGTGACTTTTCACATGCTCTTATTACTAGAGAAATACTCTGATAATAACATAAATTCTAATAGCAGTTGTGACTCACTTACACAGAGAAGCCATTGTAAAAAGAATGTCAAAAGATGCATAAAATGAGCACAAACAGTTGAGTTAGACTCTTGCATAAATTTATTCTATAGTAGACTTCAAAATTGAAGACAGATTTTAAGCACTTTTCTTAGTTATGCCTTATTTCTAAGATATACTGAAGTTTATCAGACTTTAATCTTTATCTGATCATTTACAAATGCACACACTCTCACTCCATATGAATGATGAAAATTAATTTGGTGATTAAGTTGTTTTTGAAAAATAGTTTAGTAATATTTGCATAAATTCTGAGGACAAGTTCTGATGATTAAACTCTAAAGAAACCAGTCAGTATTTGTATGAAGAATCACAGATACGGACATTCACTTTTTGAGTAAAGAAGCTAGGTTCTGATGACCGTTAATTTCTGATAATAGTCAAGTTCTGATGCAAATCCTGATAAAAACTCCGATGCTTACGTGGCATTATTTATTTATTTGACTTATTTCTGGCATTTACTATAACGGTCATATTGATCAGAAATTAATTAGGTGAGATAAAACAATTCTGATAATAGTCAAGTTCTGATGCAAATCCTGATAAAAACTCCGATGCTTACGTGGCATTATTTATTTATTTGACTTATTTCTGGCATTTACTATAACGGTCATATTTATCAGAAATTAATTAGGTGAGATAAAACAATGATAATCATTTGGTTAGTGGGAAACGTGTTTGCCTTGACAACTGCATGTGTTAATCAGAAATTAATTTGATTATGCATGAGACCTTTAACCAGAGAGATTTCTTCAATAATGACATTGCCAATTTCCAAACAGCCATATCCCGTAATATAACCTTTGCTGTCATCTCCAAAAGTAACCACTGGGCCAGCTTTCTCAACCACCTTTGATAGCAGGGCTCTATCTCCAGTCATATGCCTTGAACATCCACTGTCCAGAATCCACATGACCTTCTTCTACTTTATGCCCTGAAAACAAAAGTGATTAAGTTTTCTTTGGTACCCAACTACGTTGGGTCCAGAAGACTTAGAAGCATTTAAATATATAACTTTTCTCTTCACAGAATTGACAGGCTTAACAGTTTTTGTTTTATCATTGACTGTTTCCTTGTCACTTTCAGAAGCACCACCAGACTTGCTCTTGGGCTTGGTGACAGGTGCCACTTTCCTAGCTTTAAGAGGGCTTACAGTCTTTGATCTACCAGTATTCTTACTAACATGCTTGTTATTCCCTAACAATACAACAAGAATTACAGAAGGGGGGTTGAATGTAATTCTGGCTTCTTTTTAAGATTTATGAAAAATGGTTCTAACTCAATAATATATATGTATTTGATTTGCAAAGTGCGGAATGAAAGAATTATGTAAATCAAAACACAAGTAAGAAACACACAAGTCTTTAAAACTTTATGGTGGATTTGAATGTATCCACCAGATATATATATATATATGTATATATATCGAGAGAATTTTGTGTAGCTCAAATAAGCTCACAACTGCTTACAAGTATGAATAACTAAAACTTGCAGAGAATTGCTAAATGATACAGCTTATAAATATTTCTCTGAGAATGTATTTTCTTAGTCTAGTTAGCTGTTGATCTATTTACTGCACTTGGTTTATATATTAACAAGTTTACATAGCAAAAAGACAAGATAATAAAACAAAAATATCAAGTCTAACTCTATGCTACTTCATTACTCTATTCCAGCATCTTTGAAAACCTTCATAGCTTGCATGAAAATGGTAATGCTTCTTTGTTCTCATTTTCCTGCTAAACAGGTTGCCACATTCCTTTTTCAAACACCCAATACATGTGACTGTGTTGTCACTGTCAACAGATCTTTGAATTGATCATCCGTTGGGTACATGCTTGTTATCCGTCAGGTGGCCTTGTTGATCATCCGTCGGATAGCTTTGTTAATCATCTATCGGGTAGCCATTTATCACTTGACTCCATTTCATTTGTGTAGAATTATAAGACATCTTATATTTACATTTAATTTACCTATTCTTCACATCTACTAGCAGTCTCCATGACTCATAGGCTACTACAGAAACTATACAAAGTTGTTTGCAGAAATGTGCTACATGACTTATTGTTACATAAGCTACTCACCCGATGGATATCAATTAGTCATCCATCGGGACTATATTGAATCATCCGTCAGGACTATAATTGATCATCTGTCGGATGCTACAAAATTCACTAAGTTAAATCCACTAAGGTGTTTTGTTTAGCTTATCATCAAGTACACAACATATTCCCAACAATCTCCCCCAATTTATGTCTACTGGAATTGTATCCATAAATTAAGAGAAACTTGATGATAACAAAACACCCAAAAAGAAAATACAGATTGAAAAATAATAGATAAAACTAATAAGTGCTATAATATTACTGAAATTTGAACAATGCAAAGTACACAAAGAAATTGCTCACAGTTGTTATCAAGATGCTCCTCTAGTCTGAGCAGATAGATCTATTTCCTTGATTGTCTGGATTTCTTCCCAAGCCTTCTGTTGTTTTCTTCAATTTGATTCTGTAGTTGTCTGTGGAATTCTAGTTCATCAGCTTCTGAGAGAATTAGCATTTCCTGCATTTCCAAAAGAGTCTTATTGCTAGAGATACTCAGTTGGTCCTCCATTCTGAAGAATCTTCTGACACCTTTGTCATCAATGAACTCCATCAGCCAATAGGGCCTTAGATACACTCTCTTTCCTGTAAAGGGAATGGATAGAGTTTTTGGAAGTGCATCTTTGGCTCTAATACTCCATAGTTCCTTAATCCTCTTTAGAACTGTTCTTCTTGCAGTCATATTGTATCCAAAGTTCTTCTTGAAGGATGAGTAGACTTTAATCAGAACAGATTGGCTCTCTTGGAGAATCCTGTGAAGAAGCCATGTCATCTATTTCCCTCCTTTGTATTTGAATACCAGTCTTTCAGGAGGATGTCTGTAAGCATCAATTCCTCTCACTTCTTCCAATTCATTCAGGTAGAGATTCAAGTCTAAAAATTCCTTGATATCACAAATGTACATGAGATCTCTCTTATTGACTGTGGGTTGGGATTTGGTTAGAGCTTTGGATTTGAGAGATACAGGCTTTACTTTCTTGCTGGCTCTAGTCTTTGTCTTCTTTGTCTTCAAGATGGGCAAATTTAGCTCAGGAATTGGTAAACTGTCCCAGTCTACTGGCTCATCCTTGGGAACAATTGGTTCACCATGAATATTTCTTTTTGGATCAACCACTTTGAATTCTTCAAATACCACTGAGGGTCTTGATGTCTGAGTTGTAGTTGTAGGCTTTTGGGGAAACTGATCTTCTAATTCCTCTTCATCAAAGTTCACTTTCCTCTTGGAATGAAGTTTGTACCTAAATCTTCTTTTCTGCTGTGATTCTTCTTGTATTTCCAGATCCTTAGGTTTAGTGATTAGAGACAAGACGTTCTGTTGTGGTTTTTACAGCATGAAGCTTGGCCAAGATAACAGCTTGTTCTTTCTTTTGCTTTTGCTTCTTAGCATCCAAAGCAGCTTGCTTCTTCTCTAGCCTGATTCTTTCTTTCTCTTCCTTCTTAGCTTCCACAAAGAGTGGGTGTCAAACCACGACACAAATCTCCTTACCATTTCTGTAAATTTTGGCAATTCTTCTTTTCAAAGCTGAATCAGCCGGATCCTTGTAGAATGCAATAGATCTTGATAACAGTTTCTTTTTATCTGGCTTTGGTGTCTCAAACACTATATCTATAGGATTCTTGTCTGAAACCTTAGGATATTTCCATTTGGCCTTCATGATGAGATCTTTCTTTGGAGACTTGACACAGGGAGTTTGACCCCTTTCCAGATATTTCATACTGATATCATTCGCAGAGATTTTCATGACTTTGGAGTGATGATTGAAAACTTTGTATGGCTTCTGTGTTGGGCCAAATATCTTCTGAATGTTCTCATCAATTTTCTTCCAATTGATTGGACTCAATTGCTTCTTCTCAGCTGCTCTCAAATTGGCTACTGCTTCTTTAATTAGATCTATGATATCTTTAGCATATGGCTTTGTGAAAACAATTATGGTCACAATTGCTTTACTTACTTGAACATTGAGCACTTTTTTCTCCCCCTCACTTCTTGATTCCCCTTGGCATGCCTGATCTGGAACTAGGGCCTACTTCTCCCCCTATGTCCAATGGTCCTTCTTCACTTTCTGCATCCTCATCACCAAAGAAATCTTCTGAACCACCAGTCTCATAGTCAATATCACCAGTTGTAGATGGTAGAGCTGTGATTGCATCCTTTGCTCTTTGCATAGACTGTATGGTGTGCACCAAATTTAGCATTCTTTCTACATTGTCATTGCCCTATCCAGCTTGAAGTTGGTATGCTGGAACAGGGTGGGTAAATGTCTCAGCATCCAGGGAGGTAGAATCTATAACAACTTGACTTTGCTGAAATGGTCCCTCCCTAGTTGCAGCTTTGACATTCATTAACTCACTTGCAATGACATCCACCCTTATATCTCCCGTACCTGCATTTCTCTCATTATCTCTCGTTTCTTGCATCAAGGTCTCACCTTGGCTCCCCACCCTCACACTCTCACCTTCACCATCAAAGGTGGGACTCCTCTCACTCACTTTTGCCAGTCCTTAAGAAATGGACTGCAGTAGATCACTCTTTTCCTCTCCTTTTTCCTGGGAGCAACCCAGACTCTCACTCAAATCACTCCCTTCCCTCAGTCCTAGGAGTGATTGCACTACAACTAAGTCTTCTGCACTTGTAATAATTGATGAAATTTGAAGCTATGCAGAGACACCCAACAGATGAGGAATATCCCTCGGGTTCGCAGTTTGACTATCTGACGGATGACTGTTGTTAAGCTTATCCGTCGGGATACAATCACTACTCGACAGATGAAAGATATCCATCGGGGTAGAAGAAATAATTGAGTTTGGAGTGGAGATTATTGTGGACTCTGTGCAGATTTATGAAAATTTTGGCACAGATGTCTCAGCAGTCTGAGAAAGAAATGGCAAGTGAGCCAACAAATCATTTAGAAGATGATGATTGTTGGCTTGGATTTTTGGCTTCTCTAAGAGAGTTAAAGATGGATAATTTTGAAGTGATGTGTTTATCATGTCAACATCCAATGAGTGTGTGGGAGAGTTTGGTGTATCAGGTGTTTCAATTATTAGAGATTTAGCTGTGACTCCATATTTATTGGAGCTACATCAACCTGACTTTGAGAAGGTGCAGTGACTGTGTCTTTAGTACCAGTTTGCATAGTGTGTGTACCATGTGCATCCCCAAGGGTTTTTGATTTCATCTTTCTAGTATAAGTTTGGGGTGAGCTTGTGTCCCTTACCCTTTTAGCCTGTGCTCTTGGTTGAGAGCCTGTTTCAATGGTAACATCCTTTTGGGAGGATGAAACCAGTAATGAGCTAGTATCCTTATTAATCACTATAGTTTGTTGAGAAACTGCAGTGTGGCTAGGATGGGAAACTCTCACCTCTCCATCCTTATTCTTAGGGCTTCTTTGATGTTCACCCTGTCCCTCACCTTTCTTACCCACCTTCACATTCCCCTCTTTAGGTTTGGTAGATTTTACAACTGATTTCTTTTGAAAGAAATTAGAGGGGGCTTTCTTAGATATGGATTTAGAAACTTTTGTTGGTTTGGTAGCTTGGGTAGGCAACTGTTGGGTCATTGACACAGTTGCCATATCTACACTAGAAAGTAAAGAAAGTTGTGAGGTTGGAAGTAGAACAAGGGAACTTCCTTGTGATGGTTTGCTCTGTTTAAATATGCAATTATCCTTCTTTCTTGAACCCAACAATTCAGCTTGTTGGTTGGGTTCTCAATTACAATTTCCTAAACAAGATGGTTAGCAAGCATCATGAAAAATCTAGCATAATAGACACTTCTATCTCTCTTATTGACCACTCCTAACTTAGAGCCCAACTCAAACAAAATTAAATCACTGAAATTGAAGTATTTATCATTAACTAGTATGTAAAGCATGTTAAGCATAGAAATGTTTATGGAATCAAAGTAACTAACTTTACCAAAAAACACCTTAGTTACTACACCACACAAATAACTCCATTCTTTCCTAAGACCCAACCTCCTAATTTCACTTAATTTAGAAGTAGTGAGTGGATAGCCCATGGAATTAAGCATATTAATAATGTCAGTGTCTGTGTGTGGGGCAGTTACAGTATTATCAGGAATCTTGAAGCATGCTTTAATAACATCACTATTTATACAAAACTGCTTACCTTTCAAAGTAAATGTGATGATTTTGTCTTTTGAGTTGTACATTGCAGTTCTCCATATCTCTTCAACAACCTCACAGTAAATGGTGGGTGATTCCAGCATGGCATAGTTGAGTTTGCAGTTCTTCACAGAATCCATCATTTTGTGATAGTCACCAGACTGATGAATCTCCTTGTTCACCAAAGCTGAGAAGTTGTTTTTCTCATAGATATAACCAGTTTGAGACATGATTTTCACTACAGGTGCCATTGTTAGAGATTTGGAATTTGCAGAGAGAGAGAGAGTTTGCTTTTGAGAAGAAAGAAATTAGAGCAATTGAGTATTGAGAATGATAAAAGAAATTAATAAAAGTGATATTGCTTTTATACTATCTCAGAAAATTACTGTCAAAAGTAATAAAGTAAAATAAAGTGACCAATAAAAATTGCCCAAAATAGCCGTTTAAAAATAAACTATAAAAATTCCGTCACTTATCCGTCGTGTTATGCTTACAAACTGTAAGTATACTCGATGAATAATGACCAGAGAATTAACGGCTAGGATTGAGATAATTCAACGGATGAGGATAAATCAGTTATCCGTGGAGTTATAAAATATTCGAGAAAAATAATTGATTTTATGAACAAATTGTATTCCGACGGATGATCGAACTCGATGGATAATGATCATCCGTCGGGATGTAAATTTTGACTTATCCAAAATTATATCCAAAATTGAAAAATCAATTAAATTTTTGGCTGTATTACAACTTGCAAAATATCTGAAATGGTTCAAGAATAATTAAGCATACCTAACTCACTTACCAACCTTGAAAAGGTGGATTCATCCAGTGGCTTGGTAAATATGTCTGCAAGCAGTTTTTCACTTGGAACAAAATGCAGTTCCACGGTACCATTCATCACATGTTCCCTTATGAAGTGGTACTTGTTGTCTATGTGCTTTGTTCTTGAATGCTTTACTGGGTTTTCAGTGATGGCAATTGCACTTGTGTTATCACAGAAAATAGAAATCCTATCCACTTATAGACCATAGTCCAACAATCAGTTTTTCATCCATAAAATCTGTGCACAGCAACTACCAGCAGCAATATATTCAGCTTCAGCTATAGAAGTAGAAACTGATTTTTGCTTTTTCCTAAACCAGGACACAAGCTTGTTTCCCAGAAACTGACAGGTTCCTATTGTACTTTTTCTGTCTATTTTACAACCTGCATAATCTGCATCTGAATAACCAGTTAAATCAAAACCAGAATCTCTAGGGTACCAAATGCCAAGTTTTGGTGTTCCCTTGAGATATCTGAAAATTCTGTTAATTGCTATTAAATGAGATTCTCTAGGATCAGCCTGAAATCTAGCACAAAGATAAGTAGCAAACATTATATCTGGCCTACTAGCTGTTAAGTACAGAAGTTAACCAACCATGCCCCTATAACTTGAAATATCCACAGACTTTTCAGTAGTATTTAATTCAAGTTTAGTTGCAGTGGCCTTGGGAGTTTTTGCAGATGTGCAATCCATTAGATCAAACTTCTTTAAAAGATCATAAATATATTTAGTTTGACTAATGAATATTCCATCACTAACTTGCTTAACTTGTAAACCAAGAAAGTAAGTTAGCTCTCCCATAATGCTCATTTCATACTTACTTTGCATCAATTTGGCAAACTTTTTGCAAAGTTTCTCATCTGTAGAGCCAAATATAATATCATCTACATAGATTTGAACAAGTATATTAGAGCCATTAACATTTCTAAAGTATAAAGTTTTATCCACAGTACCTCTTGTGAAGTGATTTTCCAAAAGGAACTTTGATAAAGTGTCATACCAGGCTCAAGGTGCTTGCTTCAGCCCATATAGTGCTTTCAAAAGATAGTAGACATGATTTGGGAAAATTGGGTCTTCAAAACCAAGAGGCTGACTCACATAGACTTCCTCCTCCAAATCTCCATTTAGAAAAGCACTCTTGACATCCATTTGATAGACCTTGAAATTAGCACGGGCTGCATAGGCTAAGAAAATTTTGATGGCTTCAAGTCTTGCAACAGGAGCAAAGGTTTCATCAAAATCTATTCCTTCTTATTGACAATAGCCTTTAGCAACCAATCTAGCTTTGTTTCTGACTACGATGCCATTTTCATCCATCTTGTTTCTGAATACCCATTTGGTGTCTATTGGATTCTTTCCTTTAGGCTTGGGTACCAGCTTCCATACTTTATTCCTTTCAAATTTGTTTAGCTCCGCCTGCATAGCTAAAATCCAATCAGGATCAAACAGAGCTTATTCTACCTTCTTTGGTTCTTCCTTAGATATGAAGCTGCTATATAGACATTCTTCTTGAGTTGCTCTCCTTATTTGAACTCTAGAAGATACATCACCAATGATGAGCTCAAAAGGGTGATCCTTTGTCCATTTTCTTTGTTGAGGTAGATTAGCTCTGGATGAAGAGGCCTCATTTTTATCTTGACGTGTGATTGAGTTTTGATTATTAGAATCTCCCCCTGAGTTTATGGATCTTTGATTTGAGAAAGGGAAACTTTCTGTGAGTGATCTATTCTGGATTTCAGCTTCTTTTGATGACCCGAAGGATGGTGTATTTTGAGTTCCGACGGATGAAGCTGATTGTCTCCCGACGGATAAAGCAGACTGTCTCCCGATAAATGAAGCATTTTGCAACTCGACAGATGTTGAATTTTGTGCTTCATTAGTAGTAGATTTTTTTGCAATATCCTTTGTTATTGTTTCCCGATCACTTTCATCATCACTATCATAACTAACCATCTCCACATTATCAAATTTGAGGCTCTCATGGTAATCTACATCTTGCAGTCCTTCAATCTTCTTATCATCAAACACAACATGTATTGATTCCATAACAATGTTGGTTCTTAGATTGTAGACTCTATATGCTTTACCAACAACATATCCAACAAAAATCCCTTCATCTGCTTTAGCATCAAACTTTCCAATTTGATCAGTTTGATTTCTCAAGATATAACATTTGTAGCCAAAGACATGAAGAAAATTTAGGGTTGGTTTCTTGTTCTTGAACAATTGGTAGGGTGTCATACACTTTGCTCGATTAACCAAAGAAATATTTTGAGTGTAGCATGCAGTATTTACAACTTCAGCCCAGAAGTAAGTTGGTAACTTTGATTCTTCAAGCATTGTCCTTACAGCTTCAATAAGTGATATGTTCTTTCTTTCCACTACTCCATTTTGTTGTGGAGTTCTTGTTGCTGAAAACTCATGCATAATCCCATTCTCTTCACAAAATGCTCTCATAACAGAATTCTTGAACTCAGTTCCATTGTCACTCCTGATTCTTCTAACTTTAAAATCAGGATGATTGTTGACTTGCCTTCTATGATTGATGATGATTTCACTAGCCTCATCTTTAGACTTTAGGAAATATGTCCAAGAGAAATTTGAGAAATCATCTACAATTACTAGGAAAAATCTTTTCCTTGAGATGGACAACACATTGACTAGTCTAAACAAATCCATGTGTAGCAGTTGTAGAAGTTCTTCAATTGTTGAATCAAGCTTCTTTCTGAATGATGCTTTGATCTGCTTTCCTTTCTGACAAGCATCACACAGTCCATCCTTAGAAAACTCCACTTGAGGAATACCTGTAACCAGTTCTTTCTTGACAAGCTCATTCATGGTCTTGAAGTTTAGATGGGACAGCTTCTTGTGCCATAGCCAACTTTCATCTTGACTTGCTTTACTGAGAAGACAAGTAACAGATTCCGTATTTGATGAGTTGAAGTCAGCTAGGTACACATATCCTTTTCTCACTCCAGTGAGAACCACTTTGTTGCACCTCTTGTTTGTCACAACACAGGCTTCTGAATTGCAGGTTACTGAATTGCCCTTGTCACAAAGCTGGATGATACTCAACAAATTATGCTTAAGACCATCCACTAGGGCAACCTCCTTAATGATGACATTGTCTTTAGAAATCAAGCCATATCCCACAGTATAACCCTTGTTGTCATCTCCAAAAGTAATACTTGGGCCAGCTCTTTCCTTGAACTCTGTGAGCAGGGTAGAATCTCCAGTCATGTGTCTTGAACAACCACTATCGAAGTACCACAGATTCTTACTGTTTCCCGATTACTTGAAGAACTTGTCTCTGTTTCATCAGACTTGGCCATTAGGGCTAGATTGACATAGCTGACATCTTCATCCTCATCCAGACCATCTGCTGCCCAGTCATTTTCTTGTGTAATAAAAGCCATTTCCTTTTGTTTGAGCAACTCAAAATACTTCTGTTTATAATCCATAGGCTCAAACTTCTTCTTGTTGGAATCTGACTTTCTACACTCACTGGCAAAGTGCCCTGCTAAGCCACATTTGAAACATTTGAATTTTGATTTATCCATCATGTTTGTATTGGGCTTTGTTGCTCCAAAGTTCATCTTGAACTTGAGCTTGGAAAATCTTCTGGAAAGAAATGAAAGATGTTCATCAATATCATCCATATCATCCTGGCTCAAAGAATCTTCATTTTCTGCTACCAGCCCCTTGCCCTTGTTTTCACAGACCTTTGAAGTAGACTCAACAGCTTCTACCTTCACCTCTTTCTCTTTCTCCAACTCAGCAACTCGTGCTATGTACCCTCCTTTCTTCTTTCCTCTCTCCATCCTCTCATCTTGCTCTATTTCAAGCTCATAAGTTTTCAGGATGCCATATAGTCTCTCCAAGGTAAACTCCTTGTAATCCTTTGAATTTCTCAGTGAGACTGTCATTGGTTTCCATTCCTTTGGAAGAGATCTAAGGAACTTGAGAGTTGAGTCTTTTGTCTGATAGACTCTTTCATGCAACTTCAGAGCGTTTAGTAGTTTTTGAAACCTACTAAAAATGTCAATGAGAGATTCACTATCTTCACAATGAAAGTGCTCATATTGCTGAATTAGCAGCTTCATCTTATTTTCCCTTACTTGCTCAGTACCATCATAGATAATCTGAATTGTATCTCAAACCTCCTTCGAAGTTTTGCAGTTAATGATGTTCTCCAACATATCACCATCAACTTCATTGAACAATATATTCATGGCCTTCTTGACTTTCTTAATTTGCTCAATATCAGGATCTGACCATTCATGCCTAGGCTTGGGAACAGATGGTTCATTCCCTGTTGAAGCTCTCATTGGTACATGAGGATCTTTTTCTATGCAATCTACATAGGCCTCATCTTGAGAAAGAAGATGTATGTGCATTTTCACCTTCCAGTGGTGATAATTGTCTTTCTCCAGAAATAGAATCTTCACTCCAACATCCTTCTTGTTCATCTTGCTATTTTATTGTGATCTTTAAACTCTTTGTACTTCAAGAGCTTGTTCTTATACCAATTGTTATTCCTTAACAATATAACAAGAATTACAGAAGGGGGAGTTGCATGTAATTCTGGATTCTTTTTAAAATTTACGAAAAATGGTTCTAACTCAATAATATATATGTGTTTGATTTGCAAAGTGCGGAATGAAAGAATAATATAAATCGAAATACAAGTAATAAAAACACAAGTCTTTAAAACTTTCTGGTGGATTTGAATGTATCCACCGGATATATATATATATATATATATATATATATATATATATATATATATATATCGAGAGAACTCTGTGTAGCTCAAATAAGATCACAGCTGCTTACAAGTATGAACAACTAAAACTTGCAGAGAAATGCTAAAGGATACAACTTACAAATATTTCTCTGAGAATGTATTTTCTTAGTCTAGTTAGTTGTTATTCTACTTGCTGTACTTGGTTTATATATCACGAAGTTTACATAGAAAAAAGACAAGATAATAAAACAAAAATATCAAGTCTAACTCTATGCTACTTCATTACTCTATTCCAGCATCTTTGAAAACCTTCATAGCTTGCATGAAAATGGTAATGCTTCTTTGTTCTCATTTTCCTGCTAAACAGGTTGCGACATTCCTTTCGTAAACACGCAACGCATGTGACTGTGTTGTCACTGTCAACAGATATTTGAATTGATCATCCGTTGGGTACATGCTTGTTATCTGTCAGGTTGCCTTGTTGATCATCCATCAGATAGCTCTGTTAATCATTCGTCGGGTAGCCATTTATCACTTGACTCCATTTCATTTATGCAGAATTACAAGACATCTAATATTTATATTTAATCAACCTATTATGCACATCCACTAGCAGTCTCCATGACTCATAAGCTACTACAAAAACTATACAAAGTTGTTTGCAGAAATGTGCTACATGACTTATTGTTACATAAGCTACTCACCAGATGGATATCAATTAGTCATCCATCGGGACTATATTGAATCACCGTCGAGACTATAATTGATCATCCGTCGGGTGCTATAAAATTCACTAAGTTAAATCTACTAAGGTGTTTTATTTAGCTTATCATCAAGTACACAACATATTCCTAACAATGCTTATCATGATTATGAGATGAATTATGCGAGTGTGTGGAATCAAGATAAGTGTGCATGAAAGATACTATACATGACATGCAAACAGATTTATCATATTTAGAAACTTTAGGCATGTTAGGCATGTTGTGCACATAAGCATTCTTAACATTGTCTACTTTAACCTTTCTACAAGCATGAGTAAGGTGACCAGCAGAACCACAATTGTTGCATAACTTGCTAGGGCCATTAGTTCCTATCCTGCCATTTCTACTTCTAATCTCTTTATTCTTGGATGTAAAACCTAGTCCGACAAAAGATAAGTCAGAATCACTAGCAACAGACATAGGTTTCTTTGCCTTTTGTCTCATTGAGAGCTCGAGATCCTCAACAAGCATCTCATGATGAATATAAAGATTATCTTCATCAAAGGGCTCAACAGTAGCTTTCTTAAATAGAGGCTTCTTAGCTTCCTTAAGAACATGAGGTGTGCTAGAGGGATTAACAACTTTCTCTACAGGCTCATTTTCAAGTACTCGTTTCTTAGAAGCTTTTCTAAGTTCGTCGTAGTCTAAGCCTATCCCAACCTTTCCACCTACTACTTGATCAGCTATGAGCTTCTTAGCAAGATTTGCAGAATCAGTAAAAACATGCAATTTAGTTTCTAATTCTGCATTCTTGTTCCTTAGCTCTTCCTCTGTCTCAAGGTGCTTAGTAATCTTAAGCTCTAAATATTTATTGGGTTGCTTAAGATTCTCAACACTGACCCTATCTAGAACTAACTTATCATTTTCATCTTTAACTTTCTTTAGTTCTACTTTAAGGTCCTCGACATCAAGCAGAGTACATCTTAGTGTAGTACTAACGTTTCTATACACTTCTTTTACGGCATCCTGTTGTTCAATGCATTTCTTTGTATTACATCGTGCCTTAAGATAGTGATGAAAAACAACATTTCCATACACTAGGACAGTCTTCCTGAAGGCGGCACAGTGTTCATTCTCACACAAGTTATCTGGAGGTAAAGCACGAATAGTTAGAAATGTTACCCGAGATGAAGATTTTTCCATCAATGCAAGATTTCCATATTGCTCTTCTTCATCATCAGTATCATCCCAGCTCTTCACCTCAGCTATGTAAGATTTCACTGGATACTTCCTTGAGCTATCTGAGTCTTTCTTTTGATAAGCTTTGCCTTTATCCTTTCCTTGCTGAGACTTTCTGCACTCAGTGGCAAAGTGCCCAACCTCATCACAGTTATAGCATCTGAACTTGCTTCTATCAACTATCCCTGTCTTGTAACCTGATCCAGAAGATGAACTAGACCTCTGACCACCGTTGCTGCTTCAATAACTCCTAAAGCCTTGCTTTCTTCTAAACCTGATGTTACTGAACATCCCTGCTAGATTGGCCATAGTGGGATCTTCCATGCTTTGCAGCTCCTCAGTGGTGTAGTAGTCACTTGGACTCTAGAGAGGTTTCCATCATCCATCTCAACCTCAAAGAGCGTTTCAGCTTTACACTTAGGCTTTTCAGCAGTAATGTCAAGCTCTTTGATTCCACTGGCTACAAGAGCAGTTGTCTTGAGTAGTTAAGCATTCTTGCTATCAACTGTACCATCACCATAGATGATCTTCCTTTGTTCTTTCTCCATTTCATGAGTCTTCAGCTTACCATACAACTTCTCAAGTGTCATGGTTTCAAATTCAACACGCTCACGAACAGATGAAGCCTTATTCTCTAAGTGGTGAGGTAGGACTAGCATAAACTTCCTGTTGACTTCTCTTTGAGGATAAGTCTTGCCATGAATACTTAATTCGTTTCACAACTTGTTCATTCTTTCAAAGACTTGAGTAATACTTTCTCCAGGCAAGGACTTAAAGGCCTCATATTGTGAAGTCAATATATTTAATCGATTCTGACTGACATCTTCAGTTCCTTCCAGAAGCAGTTCTATGGTTTCCCACATGCGCTTTGAACTCTCACAGACCATAATTTAGTGATTCATATCATCATCCATCGAATCCACCAAAATAAGCTGCAGGCCTTCATCCAGAGCGATCAGTTCTTTGTCATGTGCACTCCATTCAGCTTCAGGACATGACATTCTCATATTAGGCAACTCCGGATGATCTTTCATCGGCACATGTCTTCCTTCTCTCAATACTCTCATATACTCTGGATTCGATGCCCAAATATATAATAGCATTTTCTTTTTCCATGGATTATATCTCGATTTATCAAACTGAGGAACCTTGATACTACTAACTTTCGGAGAACTCATCTTTTCAGATTTGAGAAAAATTTGCAATAAACCGTCTCAAAATATGATAACTCAGTCAGTTAAAAATACCAAACCAGTAAAGACAAAACCAAGAAATCCAAATTAAATCTACACACTGAAAGCACTCCCAGACTCCGTACAACGAAAATCAACAAAACTTGATAATCTAACGGATCAGATTTGTATATCGATCAACAAGCTTTGATACCAATTGTTAGGTCCAAATATACATACAGAGGGGGGGGGGAATGTATGTTTTTCATTTTAATTTAATTAATTACAGCGGAGAATAAACCTTGAAAACGAAATAAACAAACACTAAGAGATTTACAAAATAATTCTTTTTATTAAGAAATTAAACCGTAAAGGTTTTCTTACAACACCGAATATAAATAATTCAAAGCAACAAATATAGAGAGAACCAAAATAATAACAATCAATTTTGGGTTCTATCTATCACTCTAAAAATTCAAAGCTTCTATTAGAAGAGATTAAATACAATCAAGAGAGCTTTAAATAATGAGTGTTACAAGTTGTAAGGCTTTAATGGTGTGAAATAAATTGGGTAGCACTTCTCTCCTTAATTTCAATAAATGAAATCAACTAACTCTACAAGAAAAATTTTGCAGAGCTTTAATGGTATTTTTGCTGAGAAGTTCTATTTTTCAATCTGCTGAAAATTGGTTTTGTAGTGGTAGAATTGTAGGAGAGATAAAAGAGACTACGTGGCTGCCTCTTATCCATTTGTTTTAAATGGTGCAACTTGCATAAATAAATTGTATGGCGATAAAGAGTAAAAGCAGTTGCCCAACATAATTTATCAAATTTCTCTGGCGACCAGTATAGCCGCCTTTGCCTTAATAATTTCTTTCTGTGGCGACTCCCTCTTTGAACTCTGTAGCGACTTCTAGTAGGAAGGAGTAGGGAGGACCAGTTCTGTGTTTAAGCAAAATAGAAGTGTACATGTGAATTCTTTAACAACCATGAACAGGAGCATAAGTGCATTTCACGCGGTGATAACCCAGGAGGGATCGCCACACGTGAACTACACACGCGAGTTGCAGCCGTCTTTTACTTTGGATTTTTATTTGTCTATGGCGACACAGCATACAATACTTCCTGCCGTGTTTTACTTGGTTGAACAAACACAAGCAGTGCTTGAGGGTCTCGTTGCACGCACGGAACAAAATAAAAAAAATAAGAGGAGTGTTGCATGACACGCGCAGAGGAGGTGATTTGCCGAACAGAAAAAGAGTCAAGCCTGTTTTTTATTTGATTCTATTGATCATTTTTCTTTCAATTGAACTCGGGCCCCGCCATGTGACTAGCAAGTAAATAAAAACACTCATCCACCTTGATTTCTTTTGTTCAAAGTTCGTGCCATATTATTTCTCTTCAAAGCCGAATTGTCCGATTTCTTTTGAATTAACTAAACACAGTTTTTCTGCATGCAAGCAAGTATAGTTTGGCTGTAAAAAGATATATAATTTGAAGTAAAATAAATAAATAAATAAAATCAAGATTTTATTTATTTATCTAATTAAACTTCAGACATTAATATTATTTAACCAAAATTTAAATATTTATATTAAATTAAATAAATAAATGTTTTGAGATTTATTTATTTATTTAATAAAAATCAATATTAAATTTATTTACTTTAAAATCAATTGTGCTTTTGAATTGAATAAATAAATGATTAATTTCCATTTATTCATTTAATAAGAATCAGTCATTGATTAAAAAAATCCAATAAATCCTCGGGTTGTACTCCTCTGTATCTGCAGGCATTCTAATCTCTGGGATTTTGTACCTCAAATTATTTCAGATTCATCGAGTACAAAACCCACTTAACAATGTTCCTAAAAATAATACTCTGTTTCCTTTCACGGATCACTGACAACTCGTGCACGGTTCTGGTTCACAGACGACTAGTTCCGCTCTCAGGAATTCGTATTATACCCGTATAAACCACTGTTAAGTCTTCTACCAAATATAACCAACTACACTAGGAATCCTTGAGGTCTTCACACTAATTATGACAACTGCTTCGAATGACTCCAACCTTATTTCTCAGATGCCTGAACATATTAATGAACTTCATATGGATTGTTGTTGACGTCTTCTTCACTGCAGCTAAGACGTCATATTAATGAACTCTGACAGACGGGAAAAACCTTTGAGCCCACACTATGTAGTGCATGAGAAAATGAGTTTCAGAGTTGATATTACGATTATACGTACCAAATGAGTGTATGTAAACGCTACTAGTTTTCAAAGAAAACGAACTTTGAAAAATGACCGTAGTTACGACTCATCGAGGATTACGGGAATCAAAATATAATTACGAGATTAAAACCCTATGGATTTATAATCAAGTGGGGTAAATAAAAATATAAGGAATAAATATGAAAGGAATTACGTCGCAAAACATTTACGAGTAAGTATTATGAAAATGTTTAAGCAACTGAGCGAACACGTAAAAGATTAAATAAACATAACGCACTAACTAAACCATGGTAAGGAAGTAACCATGGTTACTTTATCAAATAGTGAGCTAACCATAGGATGATCAAGCTAGGTAGCAAAATAGTGTGCTAAGGAAGCTAACCATGTAGTTTAGCTTGTAACCTAACAAGCTGTTAAGATTTGTCCCTAAGATTTGCAACCAAGAATCAACCTAGAATGCTATACTAGGAGAATAAAATCAATTGCAAGATATCACCCCATCTTCCTAGAAGTTACCTAGAAAATCAACCAAGCTAAGCAACCAAGAGGAGTATAAATACCCCCTTGATACTTCCATTCGGCCCTAATGCAAAAGAAGGAGAAATCCAATTCAAAATCTCAAAGTTCTAGCTCTTGTAAAATCATCCAATTAATTCTCAAACCTCCTAGCAATTAAACTAAGGTAAGAAAATTCTTTCATCTCTTTTTATTAAGGTTTGATGGGTGAAATAAAATCAAGAAACTCACTAGTGAATAGTATGAATAGTAACCTCTCTTTGGTTTCTTGATTTCAATGGTGGTTTTAGGTTCTAAAAATCATACCAAGTACTTCCAAGCCTCCACCATCCTCAAGAAAACATCTCAAGATTTCAAGAAAGGTAAAATATTTGGCCCAACTTTATTTTAGATTCATTTTTAAGATCCATTTAGTATGTGGTAGTAAACCTAGTGTAATGAGTGTTATTGATGAAATCTTGATGATTAAGTTAAGTAGATTTAAAGTTGATTGTTGTTGCCTCAAGAACATGATGTTCTTGAGAGGAGTTTGTGTGTTGATGATGATATGATGATTTTTGGTGGTTGTTTTAAGAGTTAGGGCGTAAATGAAACCCCGATCGTAAACGTAACTTCGTTAAAACCAACAAATCGTAACTTTAAGTTTCTGCAGAAAGTCCCGAAGTTGTAAACTGTAGTTTCTTGAAAAATAACCATTGTTTATGATAGAAAATTTTATAGGGATCGTTTAGGCACTTGAATCGCTTGATTCCGATTTACGGATCAAAAGTTATGGCTGTTTTACTAAAAGTGATTTACGCGACAAAAACTGCTACGAATCACGAACTTTGAAAATATAAAGGATAGACTTAAAAGTGTTCATAAATCATGAAATTTTTACAGAGAGTAACAAATTGAGTTTCCTAACTTCCATTAAAATTGAAAATGAAAATAATGATTTTTCAATTTTATAAAAATATCGGAGCCGAGACCGTGCGAGTAGAAACCGTAAGAATTCATAAGCGGAGCCGATGACGATAATAAGAATGAACCTAAGATACTTAGAAAAATGAAGCGACCACGATGTGAATAAGGACTTAAAAGGATAATAAGGGTAATATAAGCTGAGAGGGTGCATAATAAGTAGAGAATGAGTGCGAATTATCGTAAATTAGAACGGAACCTAACGAAATAAAATGTGTTTATGGTTATAGATTTCCGAGCGGAACCTAGAGCATCCTCCACCTCGAGATACCCAGGCAAGTTTACGAACCCAACTCCATTTTTACTGTTGTGTTGTGAAAGGATTGTTTTACTATTATCGCATAAATACCATGCTTACCATGATACGTAGCTGTTGAAATTTCACATAATGTAGCGGTGTTAGACGATAAAGTATATATCGTGAAATGTTATTTCGCTTTAAGCGTGACATATTATATAAGACCGTGAGTCAGTCGAGATTTAAGATAAAACCCGGGAATCATTCCAGCAATATTATAGGACGGTTATAAGTCCATAGTAGTACGTTTTAAAGGGACTCATTGTCCACTTACGAAACATTAAAACACCTCGAACTTTTATTAAAACGATTTCCCAACGATCATATTCCCTCAACTATATTTTATTGATCGAATAATAAATACTACATACTTATTCCTTATTATGGGAGTAGTATACTCCAGTGATTATTTATTTCAAACCCGATTAATCACTGTAGATTATTAATTATGGAGACACAAACCAGTTGAGGAATATTATTTTAAACACTCTTTTAGAGAGTAAACCCTTTCGAGGTTTAATTATTTGTCGATTATCATTTAATTATTTATTATTTATTAAAGGGTTTATTATTGATTTAAAAATCATAGATCCTGATTTAAAATATACTTTTTGAGTTCAGAATATCATTCGAATAATTTTAGATCGTCGGTGAATATTATCCCGACTTATTTAATATTTTGAATATAGTTTCAAGGATAAACTTTTCCCCTTATTAATTATCTGTTGAGAACGGTCAACTCACATCCTTAGTACTTCCTCCGAAATTCTCGAAAGTACGTATATACATATATATACACTTATATCTTAGAGAGATAAGTTATTTCTATCAACAAGCAAAACGCTTGGGGAACTTCGATGTGGTTCAAGTTCTCGAGATTGATAGAATTCTTTTAAAGGACAAGGGAGGGGTAGACTATGGTACTATGTGTGCTAGATGGACTACCAAAGGTACCGCAGGTGAAGGTACTCAGTGTACTCAGGAACTTGTGAAGTATGTGTATACCCAAAAATGGGACACGTAGCCCTAATACGACAAGGGTGATAACTGGGATACGAAGGTGTCATCATTCTACTAGTAGAAATGGTTACTATTATCGTATTACGACTGATCATCTTATACGGTGGCTCCAACGAGTGTCCTAAATTCTTCCAATTGGAATTGAGATGCAATACCGTAACCCAAGTCTAGGTGCTGGGATTACTATTAAGGTATTCGCAGGATATTAAAATCCCTAAAAGAATTGTTTTCGTAAGAAGTGTGTATCACCAAGGAAAACTATTTTACAATAAAACATAATTACCATATATGATGTTATTATACAGTAATTTTCATACTGTACATTATTATGCTGGGCATTATAGCTCACACTTGTCTTCTTAAATTGACACAACACAACAGTGAATCAAGATGCCTGCCATGAGAACCACAGCTAGGAAACGGGTAGAAAATGGCCAGCTATTCCTTAGATTATCTGGTGTTGTACCACAGGTAGTCAGAATAAGCCATATTAGTTTTCAATTGTTTATAGTTCGGATTATTTATAAGTATGACTTATGTAAGGTAAGAAACAAGAAACGTATATTTGGTCGGCGGACTTGCCTTACTTAAAGGTCACTACCCGGTAAGATTAATTACTTTTGGGTTGTAATAAATATCACTTGATGGTTGACAATTACTCTAGTTATGATGGTTCGTTTCCAAGACAATAACTTGTAAGTGTGTGTGTGTGATAAGTGTGGGGTCATGAAGCGTGAGTATTTATATATTATAGTGTGAGTTGTGTGGTTGTAAGAGTTTAGATGGTGTGGCTTCTGAGACTCCTGACCCCGGGTTTTGGGGCGCCACAAAAATGGTATCAGAGCCTTAGGTTATCAAATCTTGGAAACGATAGGACATAAAATACATAGACATAAGAATAATAAAATAATCAATTAGAGCTCAAGTCAAGTTCGTCGTCGGGCTACACGGGTAGTCTTGACCGTTTTACCCTCAAGGGAATTCCAACTCTAAGTTAGTACCACCTTGCATATTGTTTTCATAACTGGTGCAGTAAGATAAAACACGTATGATAATGATGGAAAGGAAGGGTACTGATATATATCAAAGTTTGGTGGTGCAAGTGCAAAACATTTTATTAAAGGAAAAGGTACAACGGGTCTATTCCTTATTCAGCAGGTCGAGTTTATTCACACTCCTACCAAAAGTCCAATAATACACACTATACACTATTATACTTATATTACTTATCACATCATTCTTGTCGTTTAGCATTATGGAAACTCTGGTCCACCAAGTCCTTCAAAATCCTTCAATGCTGCTCTAGCCCACCCCATAAGAGCATCTAGGGCTGCATACTCACAAGTGGCTCCATAAAGTCTAGTCTCATACCACAAAATGGAATATCTCGTAATGGTGCAACCGTCGCAACTGTTACTATAGCTGACACCGATAGAAGATCAGGGCGTGGATCAGCTGACGGTCCTTCAACTGACGGCTCCAAGATAATGATCAGACCATATCGAAATAAGGAATCTTCCATCGCCGCTATTTGATAATTACGCTTCTAGATAAGAATCTTGAATATTGCCGTGAATCGAACTAAAACCTACTATTTAACCGCACTCAACCTCTCAACATTTTTTTTCTTTATTTCCTAATACTAATCTTAACCCTCTACCCATTCCTGACAATCTAGGCTTATGGCAGTGACTTTAAACCTTAGCTCTGATCCCAAACCTGGGCGCTCTCAAAACCCGGGTCAGGAGTTTGGGGCCCATAACACATACACAAACCATATTTAAACCTATTTATTAGTATAATAATATATGCAATGACCATACCTACCACAATCAAGGATCACAACAGTTTAAAGTATGTTCACAAGCCACAACCTTATTTATTACAAACGTACCAAATCCCAAATTTTTTTATCTTACATTTGAAGTCAAACTTTATTACAAACTTTTACCTCACACTAAACCACACAACTTCCCCTAGCTCATTCCACTTCAACCTATAAACCAAGCTGGCATACTCGACTGGGGATCCTTGCCATCACCAAATTCCTTTTTAACTGGAAAAGGACATATACATATTCGCAAGAGTGAGCTAACTAGCTCAACAATTCACAATGACAACACTGAGATTTAATAATGATCAATTGAAATGATATAGGGAATCAAGTTTCCTGATAAATAATGATTAGAATTGGATATTCACTTTTATTTTAAAAACCAAGGTTAGGCTGCTGATCAGTCACACACTAACCCCGAGCAAGGCTCCTAGCTTTGCTCTATATACTGGATCCAAGGCACACATTGGCCTAATACGACCACGAATCTGGTCTGACCACAAATCTGGTCCATATTTAAAAACAATCCAATTCTATAGTAATCACATGATAAGCAATGTAATTCAATAAATTGAATCATAAATAACATTTATCTTGAAGCATAAGGTGCTTCACAACACCGGAAAGGTATAACAAGGTCAACAAGAAGCTTGGCTTTCAATTCAAGAAAAGAATCAAAGTGTAGAAGATCAAGGGTGCAAAGGTTACAAGGAATGGTCTTCTGTTATACAAGGCATAAAGGTTCGTTTGATAAACAATCTCATATATAAGATCAGTATATAGTAGATATGTATTTGTGGAGTAGTATCGGATATGTGTGGTTCGTATCAAAGAATTCAACAATCAAGGGTTTACAAGAAATCAGGCTCACGGATCAAGATCAATGAAAATCAGGGTTTAGGGTTAAGTACTTCAAAGTACTTGCAATATAGAATATGAATTACTGGGAATAATTGCAATATAATTAAAAGAGTTCAAAAGTGTTCACAAGTATATTACAAGAAAGTTCAGGGACACTCGCCTTATCAATTCGCTTTCACTTCACTAACACTTCTCAATGGGTTCCCACTCACTAACCACTTGTTTTCCTTTTCTACGTCTCGCTTCCTCTGTTAGACATCACGTATACTCATCAACACTATTTCTCAACTCATTCTATTCGATACAAGCTTATATATACCCTTCATTTCACCCAACTTCGACGACGGATTAAAAGTTACAGCAGAAACAGTCAAACAATGCACAAACAATCATTTTATACAGTAATAAGGTCACATATAACACATAGAACATAAGATATTCAGTCCAAATAATTTTTCAAAGAAGATTCGGGGTCAAAATGATTTTTCAGGTATTTAATACGAATTTTTGATCATTTTTCGGAATTAAAAATGGACTCCGAATCATTTTATAATTAAATAATAGGGTTCAAACACCCAAATTTGACTTTAAAATAATTTTATAATAATGATCGAGCCTTGAAAAATAATTTAAAATAATATCTTAAAGCTCGAAACTATTTTCCGAAATTTTTAAATCAATTTTAAATAATTAAATCCAATTATTAAATTAATTAAAATTAATTAATAATTAATTAATTTAATTAATCAATTAATATTTAATTAATCGATTAATTAAAATAATCAAAACTAATTAGTATTTAATAATAAAATAAATTAGATTTATTTTTGAATAGATAAATAATTAAAATAATTTTTCTACATTTAAAATAATTAAATAAATCATTTTCTGATTTTTAAAATAATAAAAATATCATTTTTAAAATAAAGTAAACATAAATCTAATTTCTGTTAGTTTTTAGAAAACACAGTGGCCTAACTATACTTTGGCAACGCCGCCGCCGCGCCGTCTCCGGTCACCGCCGGCGAGTCGACGTGCCCAGAACTCGACCAGAAAGTGCAGATAAGCAGAGTTCAACAAGGCCAACTCGATTATGCAAACAGAATTTCCAAAAACTCCGTCGTTTGGCCGGAATAATCACGGGAAAAACCCGTCGCCGGCGACCTTCCCAAACTCCGTTCATGGCTTTCCCGGTATCATTTGTTAAATTCATTTATACCATTCGATTCCTTATCCTACGATCTATCTACTGATGCAACCAATTTAATCTAATAACCCCTAGTTAAGAAATGCCTAATTTTCAATTATTAAGAACATTCAAAAACATAAACTTTAGTTTACAATCCGAGAATCAAACTCAAAGTTTAATCATGTTATTGAACTCAGTTTTTGACATATAATATACCAAATTGACCACGAAGAAAAGATCTACACGATTATGCCATCAAATCATATCAAAAATATCAAGAACAAAAATTCATAATGTAATCCATAAATAATTCGAATTTAAATAATTAAATCAGAAAAATACCTTAATTTCTGGGCAAAAACAAATGGCTGATTCAGAAAGGGAATGTCGATAGCTTCATTTTGATATATTGCACGCCCGAATCGGAGTTTGATAATGCCTTCGTTTGTGCGATTGATTTTCAAGAATACGGTGTTTTAATAAAGTTTTCTCTGGTTTTCAGGGTTTGTACTGTCTGATTATGATTTTACACGTGGAAATGAAATAAGAAAGGGCTATTTCTATTTAGAGAATATTAGTACATTTTGGATCATGTTGGATCGATAGATATGTTTGTTTTGGATAAACATTATCCTTTTTGGATAAACACTATCCTGTTTTGGATAAACACTATCCTGTTTTGGATAAACGTCATCCTATTTCGAATAATTATCAAAACCGGGCTTTTATAAAACGGTTGAGGTTGGACGATTCCCGGCTTTATAAAATAATTTTGTAAATATTCAGAAAATAGTTAATAAATTCATAAATCAATATAAAGTCATATAATACTCCAAAAATTACCAGAAATTCTGGACATAATAAAATTAACATACCTAGACTTAACCACATATGAACATTCAAATAATATCACCAATCATCAAATAATTCACCTAAAATCACATAATAATCACATAATGATCATTTATTGATAAAAATAATTACACGTCATGTCCCGGATATTACATCCTCCCCCCTTAAAAGGATTCTGTCGTCAGAATTTTCTAAGTAAACAACTGAGGGTACTTTTCTCGCATATTACTTTCTAACTCCCAGGTTGATTCTTCAACCTTTGGGTTTCTCCACAATACTCTTACCAAATTCACAACATTATTTCTCAATACCTTCTCACTCTTCTCTAGAATCTCTATTGGATTCTCTACATATGATAAATCTGTCTGAAGTTCTATCGGCTCATACTCAATTATATGCCTAGAGTCTGGATTATACTTCTTAAGCATCGATACGTGGAAAATATTATGAATATGCTCCATGTGCAGGGGTAACACCAATTCATATGCTACCTTGCTGACACGTTTCAAAACTTCAAAAGGTCCAACGTATCTAGGACTCAACTTCCCTTTCTTTCCGAATCTCGATAACCCTTTCCATGGTGACACTTTTAGTAACACTAAATTTCCTTCTTCGAATTCCATATCCTTTCTGGATTGGTCTGCATATTTCCTTTGACGATCTTGTGCTGCAATTAGCCTTCTCTGAATAACCTCAACAACTTCCTTGGTCTGCAGTACCAACTCGGGTCCAAGTATCTTACATTCTCCAACTTCGTCCCAATATACAGGTGATCGACATTTGCATCCATAAAGTGCTTCATAGGGAGGCATTCCGATACTGGCATGATAACTGTTATTGTAAGCAAACTCCACTAAGGGCAAATGCTCATCCCAATTTCCTTTGAAATCAATGGAACACATACGTAAAATATCTTCGATTGTTTGGATTGTTCTCTCACTTTGGCCATCCGTCTGTGGATGATAAGCCGTGCTCATATTTAACTTAGTTCCCAAACATTCTTGGAAACTTCTCCAAAATCTCGAATTGAATCATGGATCACGATCAGACACGATAGACACAGGGACTCCATGACGTATTACTATTTCCTTCAGATACATGTGAACCAACTTATCTAGTGAAAATCTTTCATTGATAGGAAAGAAATGCGCCAATTTGGTTAGTTTGTCCACTACAACCCAAATAGCATCATGATTCGCTTTCGTCCTTGGTAAGCCAACTATAAAATCCATAGCAATGTGCTCCCACTTCCACTCTAGAATCTCTAGTGGCTGTAATAATCCACTCGATCTCTGGTGCTCCGCCTTAACTCTCTGACACGTTAACATTTGTTAACCCATTTCGCAATTTCTCTCTTCATATTTGGCCACCAATAATTCTCTTTTAAATCTCTGTACATCTTGGTACTTCCCGGATGAATGGAATACCTTGAGTTGTGAGCTTCTTGTAGAATTTCATTCTTTAATTCTGCCACTGGTGGTATCCAAATTCTTGATGAAAATTTGAGAATACCTTGATCGTCCTTCTGGGTGCATAACTCTTCTCCAACCAACCGATTGATATCCTGATCCATTATTTCCTCTTGGACTTTCTTATTTTCTCTAAAAATTCTGGTTGAAAAGTCATACTGTACATCTTCGCTTCATCAGGTTTGTAAATTCTGACCTCCAAGTCCAACTTCTGAAATTCCTTATATAATTCTTCAGGTATCGTCAACATGTTCAATCTTTCTTTTCTACTTTATGCATCTGCCACCATATTCGCTTTTCCCGGATGATGGTTAATCGTGCAATCATAATCTTTGATCAACTCCAACTATCTCCTCTGTCTCATGTTAAGCTCATTTTGCGTGAATATGTACTTCAAGCTCTTATGATCCGTATAAATCTCACATCTTTCTCCATATAAATAGTGTCTCCAAATCTTTAAGGCGAATACTATCGCTGCTAGTTCCAAGTCATGAGTAAGATACTTCTGCTTATGAGGTTTTAGTTGTCTTGATGTAATTCGCAATGACTTTATCATGCTACATCAAAACATAACCTAATCCCTTATGAGAAACATCACTATAGATTACGAAATTTCCTTGATCATCTGGAAGTGACAAAACAAGTTCCATGATTAGCCTCTTTTTCAATTCTTGAAAACTTTCTTCCCACTTCTCATTATATATAAACTTCTCATTTTTCCTTGTAAGCTTCATCAAAGGCGTCGCAATCTTCGAAAAATCTTGAACAAATCGTCGATGATATCCTGCCAGTCCTAAGAAACTTCTCACATCTGTTGGTGTTTTTGGCCTTTCCCAATTCGTAATAGCTTCAATCTTCGCCGGGTCCACTTTGATCCCTTCATGACTTACACGTATCCTAAGAATTAAACTTCTTTTAACCAAAATTCACACTTTGAAAACTTTGCATATAACTTCTTCCTTCTCAAAATTTCCAAAGCTGTCCTTAGATGTTCCGGGTGGTCTTTCGTTGACTTTGAGTAAATCAAAATATCATCAATAAACACAATAACAAACTTGTCCAAATATTCCTCGAAAATTCTGTTCATCAAGTCCATAAATGTAGCTGGGGCATTGGTTAACCCAAAAGACATCACTAAGAATTCATAATGACCGTACCTTGTTCTGAAAGCTGTCTTTGGTATATCTTCAGGTTTGATCTTTAATTGGTGATATCCGGATCTCAAATCAATCTTAGAGAAGTACTTAGCTCCTTTCAGCTGGTCAAACAAATCGTCAATTCGAGGTAAGGGATACTTGTTCCTGATCATAAGCTTATTAAGTTCTCGATAGTCGATGCATAATCTCATGCTTCCGTCTTTCTTCTTAGCAAATAATACCGATGCACCCCATGGGGATACACTAGGTCTAATCACTCCTTTCTCCAACAATTTCTTGCAATTGTTTTTCCAATCCCTTCATTTCCACTAGCGCCATTCTGTATGGGGCCTTAGATACTGGTTCCGTTCCAGGTGCCAAGTCGATTGCAAATTCGATTTCTCTATCTGGAGGAAGTCCTGGTAATTCATCTGGAAATACGTCCGGAAATTCATTTACCACTGGAATGTCTTCCAGTTTTGCTAGCTCCTGACTTTTATCTATCACATACACAATAAAGTGCTCGCATCCTTGTCGTAGTAACTTCTTAGCTTGAATTATCGTCAAGAACTTCTTTGCTTGTCTCTGGCCTCTTAACGTCACCACTTTCTCGTCTAGCGTCTTCAGTATTACTTTCTTATTATGACAGTCTATCTGAGCATCGTGCTTAGATATCCAATCTATTCCTAAAATAACGTCAAACTCTCCTAACTTAAAGGGAATCAAGTTAACATCAAACTTATGGCCAGTAATTTCAATCTCACAGCTCTTACACACTTGGTTAACAGATACACGCTCCTGATTTGCTAATTCTACCGTCATAATCTCACTTAAGAATTCAACTAGACAATTCAACTTATCAACAAAACCTTGAGAAATAAATGATCGAGTTGCTCCCGAATCTACTAGCACTTTAGCACATAAAGAGTTCACAATAAGCGTACCTACCACAACATCAGCATCCACGATAGCATCCTTCACAGACATGTCATAAACTCTAGTTCTGGGAGATTCATTCATTGTTGGAGTAGGTCCCATGATACGCAATGCGGTGTTGACTGGAATTGGCACCTTGCAATCCCTTGTGATATGTCCTGGCTTTCCGCACTTGAAACAAGTAAATCCAATTGCTAGAACCTTGCCTGCCTGATTCTTGGTAGGTTGTTCCTTGTTTACTAGCTCTCTGGCTGGAGGATTACAACACTCCTTTGAATAGTGCCCCTTCTGGTTGCATCTGTAGCAGACCACATTCAACTTGTTGCAAACTCCACCATGTTTCTTTCCACAGACTTGACAGTCTGGTACGGCTAGCCTCTGTTAGGTTGGCTGGTTCCCAATGGCTGGGCGGTTACCTTGGCCTCCGTTGCCTGTATTCTGTCTGTTAAAATTTCTCCCGGGCTGGACCTTGCCCTTCCTCTGATTAAAATTTGGAAACTTCCCTGCTTGGGACTGTCCTTCATTTCCCTCAAACTTCCTCTTCTTACCTTCCTTCTCTTTCTAAGACATTTCACTCTCCGTCTCCGCAATCATAGCCTTCTGTACAACTCCCGCATACGTATCCAACTCAAATATGGCCACCTTCCCACAGATCCATGGCTTGAGTCCTTGCTGAAACCTTTTAGCTTTCTTCCTATCAGTGTCCACATATGATGTCAAAAAACCTGGACAACTCCTCAAACTTACTTTCATAATCCGCCACTGACATATTCCCCTGCTTTAGCTCCAGAAATTTCAACTCCATTTGATCCTAAACAAACTGAGGGAAATACTTCTCTAAAAACAGCTCCTTAAATATATCCCATATAACATCATCCGTACCTTCCAACATCTTAACAGTTTCCCACCAGTAGGTGGCTTCATTCTTCAAGTAGTAACTTGCAAACTCAGTCTTCTGCTCCTCTCTCACTTTGACTAATGCAAACGCCTTCTCAATTTCCTTCAACCAGATTCTTGCCTCGATAGGATCTACAGAACCCTTAAACTCTGGTGCATTCACCGCCTGAAAGGTCTTAAAGGTTACCTGAGGGTTGGTCTGCCTCTGCTGTTGTTGAGTCAGGTGAACTATTTGTTGAGCCAAGATTTGAAGAATCTGGGCCACAGTTGGGTCTACGGGACCCGGGTTGGCATTCTGGTTGTTTCTGTCTTGGGTGTTGTTGTTGTTATTGTTGTTGTTGTTTTCTTTATTCTGGTTGGTGGAACGGGTATTTCTTCTGATAGACATTTTCTGTAAAGAATCAAATAATTTATTTAGACTTTAAAACATACTCCTTTTTGTGAAAAGATTTTGTAAAAACAGAAATATCTCTTTTTGAAAACATTTTCAATAGTTGAACTAAATAAATTGCATGCTTCTTTACAGAATGTAAACAGTTAAGGGGAATAGGGTACATGTTATCACAAGAGTTTCATAACTGGTGTAGTAAGATAAAACACGTATGGCAATGCTGGAAAGGAAGGGTAATGATATATATCAAAGTTTGGTGGTGCAAGCGCAAAACATTTTATTAAAGGATAAGGTACAACAGGTCTATTCCTTATTCAGCAGGTCGAGTTTATTCACACTCCTACCAAAAGTCCAATAATACACACTATACACTATTATACTTATATCACTTATCACATCATTCTTGTCGTTTAGCATTATGGAAACTCTGGTCCACCAAGTCCTTCAAAATCCTTCAATGCTGCTCTAGCCCACCCCATAAGAGCATCTGGGGCTGCATACTCACAAGTGGCTCCATAAAGTCTAGTCTCACACCACGAAATGGAATAGCTCGTAATGGTGCAATCGTCGCAACTGGTACTATAGCTGACACTGATTGAAGATCAGGGCGTGGATCAGCTGACGGTCCTTCAACTGACGGCTCCGAGATAATGATCAGACAATATCGAAATAAGGAATCTTCCATCACCGTTATTTGATAATTACGCTTCTAGATAAGAAAATCGAATATTGCCGCGAATCGAACTAAAACCTACTATTTAACCGCACTCAACCTCTCAACATTCTATTTCTTTATTTCCTAATACTAATCTTAACCCTCTACCCATTCCTGACAATCTAGGCTTGTGGCAGTGACTTTAAACCTTAACTCTGATCCCAAACCTGTGCCGCCCTCCAAACCCGGGTCAGGAGTTTGGGGCCCATAACACATACATACACCATATTTAAACCTATTTATAAGTATAATAATATATGCAATGACCCTACTTACCACAATTAAGGATCGTAACAGTTTAAAGTATGTCCACAAGCCACAACCTTATTTATTACAAACGTACCAAATCCCAAATTTATTTATCTTACATTTGAAGTCAAACTTTATTACAAACTTTTAGCTCACACTAAACCACACAACTTCCGCTAGCTCATTCCACTTCAACCTGTAAACCTAGCTATCACACTCGACTGGGGATCCTTGCCATCACCAAATTCCTTTTTAACTGGAAAAGGACATAAACATATTCGCAAGAGTGAGCTAACTAGCTCAGCAAGTCACAATGACAGCACTGAGATTTAATAATGATCAATTGAAATGATATAGGGAATCAAGTTTCCTGATAAATAATGATTAAAATTGGATATTCACTTTTATTTTAAAAATCAAGGTTAGGATGCTGATACGTCACGAACTAACCTCGAGCAAAGCTCCCAGCTTTGCTCTATATACTGGATCCAAGGCACACATTGGCCTAATACGACCACGAATCTGGTCCATATTTAAAAACAATCCAATTCCATAGTAATAACATGATAAGCAATGTAATTCAATAAACTGAATCATAAATAACATTTATCTTGAAGCATAAGGTGCTTCACAACACCAAAAAGGTATAACAAGGTCAACAAGAAGCTTGGCTTTCAATTCAAGAAAAGAATCAAAGTGTAGAAGACCAAGGGTGCAAAGGTTACAAGGAATGGTCTTCTATTATACAAGGCATAAAGGTTCGTCTGATAAACAATCTCATATCAAATATCAGTATATGGTAGATATGTATTTGTGGAGTAGTATCGGATATGTGTGGTTTGTATCCAAGAATTCAACAATCAAGGGTTTACAAGAAATCAGGCTCACAGCTCAAGATCAATAAAAATCAGGGTTTAGGGTTAAGTACTTTCAAGTACTTGCAATATAGAATATGAATTACTGGGAATAATTGCAATATAATGAAAAGAGTTCAAAAGTGTTCACAAGTATATTACAAGAAAGTTCAGGGACACTTGCCTTATCAATTCGCTTTCACTTCACTAACACTTGTCAATTGGTTCCCACTCACTAACCACTTGTTTTCCTTTTCTACGTCTCGCTTCCTATGTTAGACATCACATATATTCATCAACACTATTTCTCAACTCATTCTATTCGATACAAGCTTATATCTACCCTTCGTTTCACCCAACTTCGACGACGGATTAAAAGTTACAGCAGAAACAGTCAAACAATGCACAAACAATCATTTTATACAGTAATAAGGTCACATATAACACATATCACGTAAGATATTCAGTCCAAATAATTTTTCAAAGAAGATTCGGGGTCAAAATGATTTTTCAGGTATTTAATATGAATTTTTGAACATTTTTCGTAAATAAAATTGGACTCCGAATCATTTTATAATTAAATAATAGGGTTCGAACACCCAAATTTGACTTTAAAATAATTTTATAATAATTATCGAGCCTTGAAAATAATTTAAAGTAATATCTTAAAACTCGAAACTATTTTCCGAAATTTTTAAATCAATTTTAAAAAATTAAATCCAATTATTAAATTAATTAAAATTATTTTAATTAATTTAATTAATCAATCAATTAATATTTAAATAATCGATTAATTAAAATAATTAAAAACTAATTAATATTAATTAATAAAATAAATCAGATTTATTTTTTAATAGATAAATAATTAAAATAATTTTTCTGCACTTAAAATAATTTTGTAAATATTCAGAAAATAGTTAATAAATTAATAAATCAATATAAAATCATATAATACTCCAAAAATTACCAGAAATTATGGACATAATAAAATTAACATACCTAGACTTTACCACATATGAACATTCAAATAATATCACCAATCATCAAGTAATTCACCAAAAATCACATAATAATCACATAATGATCATTTATTGATAAAAATAATTACACGTCATGTCCCGGATATTACACCGAACATGCAAATATCCTATTTGATTCTGGAGCAACCAAGTCTTTTATATCTAAAGATTTTGCTAAAAAGTTAAAACTTAATGCCATACCCTTACGTGAGATATTACGAGTGGAAATAGCAAACAAAGAAGTAATTCCTGTAAATCAAGTACACCCTAAGTGCAAGTTGAAATTAGAAGGGAAGATCTTCGAGGTTGACCTAATCCCATTCGCGTTAGGAGAATTTGATGTAATCTTAGGAATGGATTGGTTATCCAGTAACGGAGCACAAATAGATTGTTTGGTGCCGTACCACAGGTAGTCAGAATAAGCTGGATTAGTTTTCAGTTGTTTATAGTTCGGCTTATTTATAAGTATGACTTATGTAAGGTAAGAAACACGAAACGTATATTTGGCCGGCGGACTAGCCTTACTTAAAGGTCACTCCCCGGTAAGATTAATTACTTTTGGGTTGTAATAAATATCACTTGATGGTTGACAATTACTGTAGTTATGATGATTCGTTTCCAAGACAATAACCTGTAAGTGTGTGTGTGTGACAAGTGTGGGGTCGTGAAGCGTGAGTATTTATATATTGTAGTGTGAGTTGTGTGGTTGTAAGAGTTTAGATGGCGTGGCTTCCGAGACTCCTGACCCCGGGTTTTGGGGTGCCACATACAGCTTCAATCATGAAGTAGGAGATTCTGTGCTATTGAAGGTATCCCCGTTGAAAGGAGTGATGAGATTTGGAAAGAAAGGGAAGCCGAGTCCCATATTCATAGAACTCTTTGAAATTTTGAGGAAAATAGGACCTCTAGCTTACGAGCTCTCCTTGCCTCCTAATTTGCAACAAATACACAACGTGTTCCACGTTTCCATGTTAAGGAAGTACCATGCAGACGCGCGACATGTAATAGAATACGAGCAGGTAGATTTACAACCAGACCTGACCTACATCGAGCAGCCAGTAAGGATAATGGACAGAAAGAACAAGTGCTGAGGAACAAGACTGTGAAGCTGGTTAGGATCTTATGGAGAAATCAAAACGTCGAAGAGTCAACTTGGGAACTTGAAGACGCAATGAGGAATAGATATCCCCACTTATTTTCTAATTGATTCCGGGACGGAATCCTTGTTAGAGGGGAAGACTGTAATAACTCGAATTTTTGAGACCTTGTAAAACGTTTAATGAATAGTATCCCTGACGGACGGGAAAAACTTTTGAGCCCACACTACGTAGTGCATGAGAAAATGAGTTTCGGAGTTGATATTACGATTATACGTATCAAATGAGTGTATGTAAACACTATTAGTTTCCGAAGAAAATGAACTTTAAAAAATGACCATAGTTACGACTCATCGAGGATTACGTGAATCACAATATAATTACGAGATTAAAACCCTACGGATTTATATTCAAGTAGGATAAATAAAAATATAAGGAATAATACGAAAGGAATTACGTCGCAAAACATTTACGAGTAAGTATTACGAAAACGTTTAAGCAACCGAGCGAATGCTTAAATGATTAAATAAACGTAACGCACTAACTAAACCATGGTAGGGAAGTAACCATATTTACTTCATCAAATAGTGAGCTAACCATAGGATGATCAAGCTAGCTAGCAAAATAGTGTGCTAAGGAAGCTAACCATGTAGTTTAGCTTGTAACCTAGCAAGCTATTAAGATTTGTCCCTAAGATTTGCAACCAAGAATCAACCTAGAATGCTATACTAGGAGAATAAAATTAATTGCAAGATATCACCCCATCTTCCTAGAAGTTACCTAGCAAATCAACCAAGCTAAGCAACCAAGAGGAGTATAAATACCCCTTTGATGCTTCCATTCGACCCTAATGCAAAAGAACGAGAAATTCAATTCAAAACCTCAAAGTTCTAGCTCTTGTAAAATCATCCAATTGATTCTCAAGCCTCCTAGCAATTAAACTAAGGTAGGAAAATTCTTTCATCTCTTTTTATCAAGGTTTGATGGGTGAAATAAAATCAAGAAACTCACTAGTGAATAGTATAAATAGTAACCTCTCTTTGGTTTCTTGATTTCAATGGTGGTTTTTGGTTCTATAAATCATACCAAGTACTTCCAAGCCTCCACCATCCTCAAGAACACATCTCAAGCTTTCAAGAAAGGCAAAAAATTTTGGCCCAACTTTATTTAAGATTCATTTTTAAGATCCATTTAGTATGTGGTAGTAAACCTAGTGTAATGAGTGTTATTGATGAAACCTTGATGATTAAGTTAAGTAGATTTAAGTTTGATTGTTGTTGCATCAAGAACATGATATTATTGAGAGGAGTTTGTGTGTTGATGATGATATGATGATTGTTGGTTGTTGTGTTAAGAGTTAGGGCGTAAACGAAACCCCGATCGTAAACGTAACTTCGTTAAAATGAAGAAATCGTAACTTTAAGTTTCTGCAGAAAGTCCCAAAGTTGTAAACTGTAGTTTCTTGAAAAATAACTTTTTTTAGGATAGACAATGTTATAGGCATCGTTTAGGCGCTTGAATCGCTTGATTCCGATTTACGGATCAAAAGTTATGGCCATTTTACTAAAAGTGATTTACGCGACAAAAACTGTTACAAATCACGAACTTTGAAAATATAAAGGATAGACTTAAAAGTGTTCATAAATCATGAAATTTTTACAGAGAGTAACTGATAAGTGGCATTTTATACCACTTAGAACGTCTTAAAATGGCTTAAATTGGTGTCTTGAAATCAAGTATTTTGTGTATTTGATGCGTTTTTCTAGTGTTTATGCATTTCAGGGTATTAGTTGCATTTCGGGGGAGGAATCATCAAGAATAAGCCTTGGCATGTGTTCACCATTGCGAGAGGAAAGGAATGGGCAGATTACGGCGAAGAAACGGAGCAAACCTGGATTTTTTCCAGTAGAGGCCTGCGCGCCCGCGCAGCAATGCTGAGCGGCCGCGCAGCAACCTGCGCGCCCGCGCAGCTATGCTGAGCGGCCGCGCAGGGTCGGGGAAAAAGATAAATTATTTTAGACTTCTACTTCTGTTTGGCTTCCAACTTCTATGTAATCTGAGTTTTATGGGACTATTATATAGGTAGGTTTGAGACGTTTTCACAGAGAGTATTAAGGGGATTATGTTTTAGATTGTGTTTTACGCAAGAAGCGAAGGAGATAAGGAAGAAGACCGATTTAGCACACCGCAACGAAGAGGAAGCATATTTTCTTGTGATTCTTATTTCGTTATAACGTTGGATGCTAGCTTTCTTGCTTTGACTTATTTACTCTTGTGACGTACTCTGTTTTAATATAATTAGTTTAGTTATTATTTTCTTGTGTTTGTTTGTCATGATTTCATATGAACCCATGATGGCGATAAGTTCTATTATGGGCTAATCGTGATCATGGGGTTGTAACGGATTTATTATGGAATTCTTTAGTTAATTGTTTAATACTTTAGTGTGTGATGATTGCATGATATCTAGTATTGGTTGTGCGTATTCGTCTTATGTGCGTCGCGAACATATAAGATAGGGTGTTAATCTCTTGTGAAGCGACGGTGGATCTTGAGATTTAGAACTTGCCATGCTAGCATAGGTTCATGTACGTTGAGCATGATTAGTGGGTAACTCTAACAGTTTTATTTGCCCTATGTAATCAAAAGGAATAACTTGAGCTTAAATCGTTGTGTTGTCAATTTCTGTAGACATATAGGAACTCAACATAATTGATGACTATTCAACTTCTATCTTAATTGTGGATGCTTGGTAGAATGGTATTAGTACAATGAAAGTTGGCTTTTATCAGTTTCGTGTTATTCGATTAATATCATCACTGTCACATGCCAAAGGTAATAACAATGGCTATAGAAGGAAGTAATAATGAAGTTGTGATCTCATGAGTGTTTTATTATTGATAAATTGAAGTGTTAGTTAAGTGGTTAATTAAGTAGTAAATTATAGTTAATATTTAATCAACAATTTTAAGTGTTATTATCTTAACATTGAGAAGTAATCATACATTGGTGAGTGAGTTTAATTAGACAATAATTTAGTCTGAGTCTCTGAGGGAACGAACTATAAATTATTCTATATTACTTGCGAACGCGTATACTTGCATGAATATTAGCGCGTGTTTTTGCCCTAACAAGTTTTTGGCACCGTTGCCGGGGACTCGGCGTATTTGTTTAGTTTATGTACTTACCATCATTGATCATTAGGACTCAGTGATTAGGACGTAGTAGTTACTTACTCTTTTCGGTTGTGTT
This sequence comes from Apium graveolens, assembly GCF_009905375.1. Lineage (NCBI taxonomy): Eukaryota > Viridiplantae > Streptophyta > Magnoliopsida > Apiales > Apiaceae > Apium > Apium graveolens. The sequence continues at coordinate 43,104,173 of NC_133656.1, read as the reverse complement.
TCAGGTACTTTAGCAAGCGTTTATGCAAACTCGTTCTCGTGCTCGCAAGAGGACTTTAGATACAGCTGAGGAGACAGACGAAGTTCTTGATATTCCGGAGAAGTTAGATTTTGAGGATTCGGATTCAGGAACTGAGCAGAAAGAACCAGTAAACATAGGAGATTGTATTGTTCAAGCTGATCCAGCTCTTATGGATTTTTCTCGGCCTAAAATTGATGACATTCAGTCAAGCATCCTTCATCCGGCTATTCAAGCTAACACCTTTGAAATCAAGCCAGGCACTATTCAGATGGTGCAGAATTCTGTTTCTTTTGGAGGAGCGGCAACTGAAGACCCCAACATGCACATAAGGAATTTTGTCGAGATCTGCAGCACTTTTAAGTATAATGGCGTGACTGATGAGGCTATCAAGTTGAGGCTTTTCCCATTCTCACTGAGGGATAAGGCTAAAGACTGGTTACATTCTGAACCAGCTGGGTCCATCACTACGTGGCAAGATCTTGCGCAAAAGTTTCTGGTGAAGTTTTATCCAATGGCAAAGACTGCTGCTATGAGGAGTGCTCTTACTCAGTTTGCGCAGCTACCTACAGAATCTATGTGCAAGGCTTGGGAACGCTACAAGGAAATGTTGAGAAAATGTCCACATCATGGAATGCCAGATTGGATGGTGATCACTGGTTTCTATAATGGTTTGGGGGCCCAATCTCGGCCCATGCTCGATGCAGCAGCTGGAGGAGCCTTATGGGCTAAAAGCTATACTGAGGCGTATAATCTTATAGAGACGATGGCTGCAAATGAGCATCAAAACCCAACTCAGAGGATGACGTCAGGCAAGGTAGCAGGTATTCTGGAAGTTGATGCAGCCACCGCTATTGCAGCCCAGCTCCAAGCGCTATCAATGAAGGTTGATTCTCTGCCTACGTATGGAGTTAATCAAATAGCTATGGTTTGTGAGCTTTGTGCAGGTTCTCATGCTACGGATCAGTGTTCTCTTGTCAACGAATCTGTTCAGTATGTGAATAATTATCAGCGACAACAGCAGCCTGTGCCAGCGACCTATCATCCTAATAACAGAAATCATCCAAATTTCAGCTGGGGGAATAATCAGAATGCTATTCAGCCACCATATCAGCAAGGAGTGAGTAAACAGTTTAACCCACCTGGATTCCAGCAACCACAGCAGTATGCTACAAGGCAATCATATCCTCAACAGGGAAGTACAGCTGCACCCACTAGTGCTAATTTTGAGGAACTTAAGCTATTGTGCAAGAGTCAGGCGGTTTCTATCAAGACCTTGGAAAATCAAATCGGTCAATTAGCCAATGCAGTGCTCAATCGTCAACCTGGCACTCTTCCCAGTGACACGGAAGTACCAGGCAGGAAGGAAGCTAAAGAGCAAGTCAAGGCTATTACCTTAAGGTCTGGAAAAGTGGCTGATGCTGAAAAGGCAAAGGAAGTTGAAGCTGAAGTTAGAGATGAAGAATCTAAGCGAAAGGAGAAAGCGGCGGAACCAAGGAAGACTACTGTTGAACATACTCTGCCTGAGGCTAATACAGGGGAGAAACAGCTCTATCCTCCACCACCTTTTCCTAAGAGATTGCAGCAACAAAAGCTGGATAGACAGTTCGGGAACTTTCTGGAGGTGTTCAAGAAACTTCACATCAATATACCTTTCGCTGAGGCTCTGGAACAAATGCCTAGTTATGCGAAGTTTATGAAGACGATTCTTTCAAGGAAGGTGAAACTGGATGACCTTGAAACCGTTGCTCTCACGGAAGAATGCAGCGCTGTTCTGCAGCAAAAGTTACCACCAAAACTGAAAGATCCAGGAAGCTTCACCATTCCTTGCACCATTGGTAATCTAACTTTTGACAAGTGCCTTTGTGATTTGGGAGCAAGCATTAATCTGATACCGTTGTCGATCTTTAAAAAGCTGGATCTGCCTGATCCAAAACCCACATACATGTCGCTACAATTGGCTGACCGTTCCATTACTTACCCAAGGGGCATAATTGAGAATGTGCTCGTCAAGGTGGATAAGCTATTCTTTCCAGCAGATTTTGTTATTCTGGATTTTGAGGAAGATAAGAAGATTCCCATAATCTTGGGAAGGCCTTTCTTGGCTACTGGCCGTACCTTGATAGATGTGCAAAAAGGTGAACTTACTATGCGGGTCCAAGATCAGGATGTGACCTTCAACGTATTCAAGGCAATGAAATTCCCTACAGAAGAGGAGGAGTGCTTAAAAGTGGATGTGATTGATTCTGCGGTTACTTCGGAACTCGATCACATGCTAATGTCTGATGCATTGGAAAAGGCCTTAGTGGGGGATTTTGACAGCGATGATGAAGATAGCAACGAGCAATTACAATATCTGAACGCTTCTCCATGGAAGCGAAAGCTGGACATACCATTTGAATCTCTTGGTAGTTCTGACCTTAAGAATGCTGAAGGGAAGCTCAAACCATCAATAGAGGAAGCACCTACCTTGGAGCTCAAACCATTACCTGAACACTTGAGGTATGCTTTTTTAGGTGATTCATCTACGTTACCTGTTATTATTTCATCTAACCTTTCAGGTAGTGAGGAAGACAAGCTCTTAAGGATTTTGAGAGAATTCAAATCGGCTATAGGATGGACCATAGCAGACATCAAGGGGATAAGTCCTTCATATTGTATGCATAAAATTCTGCTAGAGGAAGGTAGTAAGCCAACTGTGGAACAGCAGCAAAGACTGAATCCCATCATGAAGGAGGTGGTGAAGAAAGAAATTCTGAAATGGCTAGATGCAGGCATCATTTATCCTATTTCTGACAGCTCGTGGGTGAGCCCCGTACAATGTGTACCTAAGAAGGGAGGTATCACTGTGGTCGCAAATGAAAAGAATGAGCTCATCCCTACTCGAACAGTTATAGGATGGAGAGTATGCATGGATTATAGAAAATTGAACAAAGCCACAAGGAAGGATCACTTCCCCCTTCCATTTATTGATCAAATGCTTGACAGATTGGCGGGTCATGAGTATTTTTCTCTTCTGGATGGTTATTCCGGGTATAATCAGATTTGTATTGCACCAGAGGATCAGGAAAAGACTACCTTCACTTGTCCATTTGGCACATTTGCTTTTCGCAGAGTTTCGTTTGGGTTATGTGGTGCCCGACCACTTTTCAGAGATGTATGATGGCTATATTCTCTGACATGATTGGAAATAACGTCGAAGTGTTCATGGATGACTTCTCCGTCTTTGGACACTCATATGATGAATGTTTGAATAATCTACGCGCCGTACTCAAAAGATGCGTGGAAACTAATTCGGTGCTTAATTGGGAGAAATGTCATTTTATGGTGCGTGAAGGCATTATCCTTGGGCATAAGGTCTCTAGCAAGGGTCTGGAGGTGGACAAGGCCAAGGTGGGAGTCATTGAAAATCTTCCCCCACCTAATTCTGTGAAAGGAATCCGTAGTTTTCTTGGTCATGCGGGTTTTTATCGGCGATTCATCAAGGACTTTTCAAAGATATCTAAGCCGTTGTGCAATTTGCTTGAGAAAGATGTGCCGTTCAAATTTGATGATGAATGTTTGGCAGCATTCGAGACTCTTAAGAAGAGTTTGATCACTGCACCAGTTATTACAGCACCAGATTGGACAGAACCGTTTGAGATGATGTGTGATGCGAGTGATTATGCGGTAGGTGCAGTTCTGGGACAACGCAAGAAAAATCTCTTCCATGTGGTCTACTATGCGAGTAAGACTTTAAATGGTGCCCAATTGAACTATACCACTACTGAGAAGGAGCTTTTGGCTATAGTCTTTGGCTTTGAGAAATTTCGATCTTATCTGCTTGGTACGAAAGTAACAGTATTCACTGATCATGCAGCTATTCGCTATCTGGTTTCTAAGAAGGATTCGAAGCCGAGACTCATTCGTTGGGTGCTTTTACTTTAGGAATTTGAGTTAGAGATCAAAGATAGAATAGGTACTGAGAATCAAGTAGCTGACCATCTCTCTAGGTTGGAGAATCCCGATTCTACTTCACAAGATAGGACGTTAATCAATGAATCTTTTCCGGATGAGCAATTGTTTGCAATTCAGGAGGAAGAACCATGGTTTGCAGATATTGTAAACTATCTCGTCAGCAATATAATGCCTCTTAATTTGACATCCGCTCAAAAGAAGAAGTTTCTGCATGAGGTGAAGTGGTAGATGTGGGATGAACCATATTTTTTTAGACAGGGAGCTGACCAGATCATCAGGAGATGTATCCCGTTCTGTGAGACGGAGGGGATATTACGAGACTGCCATTCCACGGTTTATGGTGGACACTATGGAGGTGAGAAGACGGCAGCTCGTATTCTGCAAGCAGGTTTTTTCTGGCCTACTTTGTTCAAGGATGCTCATCAGTTTGTTTTAAGGTGTGATCGTTGCCAAAGAGTGGGAAATTTGTCAAGGAAGGATGAGATGCCATTAAATGTGATGCTTGAAGTCGAGGTCTTTGATGTGTGGGGAATCGATTTCATGGGGCCTTTTATCGCGTCTTGCAATAATCAGTACATCTTGCTGGCAGTCGATTATGTCTCAAAATGGGTCGAAGTTAAAGCTTTACCGACAAATGATGCAAAGGCAGTGCTAAATTTTCTTCATAAGCAAATTTTCACAAGGTTTGGAACACCTCGGGTAATCATAAGTGATGAAGGATCGCATTTTTGCAACCGTAAGTTCACTTCTATGATGCAGCGTTATAATGTGAATCATCGAGTAGCTACTGCCTATCATCCGCAAATAAATGGTCAAGCGGAAGTGTCTAACAGAGAGATAAAGCGTATTCTAGAGAAGGTTGTTTGTCCGTCAAGGAAGGATTGGTCTTTAAAGCTCGATGAAGCTGTTTGGGCTTACAGAACAGCATACAAAACTCCACTTGGGATGTCACCGTTTCAGTTGGTGTATGGTAAGGGATGTCATCTACCGGAGGAGCTTGAGCATAAGGCCTACTGGGCATTGAAGAAATTGAACCTGGATTTAAATGCAGCTGGTAAGAAAAGAATGCTTCAGCTTAATGAACTTGATGAATTTCGAATTCAAGCGTACGAGAATAACAAAATTTATAAGGAAAAGGTGAAGAGGTGGCACGATAGGAAGCTACATCCTAAGTTATTTGTGCCAGGGCAACAAGTTCTTTTATTCAACTCTCGGCTCCGACTTTTTCCTGGGAAGTTGAAATCAAGGTGGTCTGGACCTTTTATTGTCAAAACTGTGTTTCCACATGGAGCGGTGGAAATTTTTGAGAATGATTCGGACCAAGCATTCAAGGTTAACGGTCAGCGGTTGAAGCACTACTATGGGGACATGGCAAACCGAGAGGTGGTTAGTGCCATTTTGTTGACTACTTGAGAAAGGTACGGAACATCAAGCTAATGACGAAAAAGAAGCGCTGCGTGGGAGGCAACCCATGAATTGTTGTTACAGGAACCCTTAGAAGTTAATAACCTATCCAAAAACACAAAAAAATCAGAAAACAGGGGCTGAAAAATTTTTTTTCCAGAGACCCTATGCGCGCGGGCGCAGCTATGCTGAGCGGCCGCGCAGGGGTCGAGTTCCAGAAAATTTTTTACAGTTCAGAAAAAAAAAAACAAACAAACAAAAACACAAAAACAGTTTTAGCCCATAAATCCACAAATTGTTCCCACTACCCCATCATTTTATCCCTTAATTCCCAAACCCTAATCTAATCCACACCCTATATATACATACACCTATCCTACATATCTCCCACAAAACTTCCTACACTTAAACCCTCTCACAAACATCAAAAATCAGTTCTTACACACTTTTATTCACGAATCAATGGCACCCAAGAGAGCACGCACTATTGACAGCAGCAGCACAGTTCCTACTGCTGATTCATCGAGGGGTACTGCTGCAAGGCCTCGGTTAACTGACAGAGCTGCGGAGGAGGAGTACACTAGGCTGTTGGGGAAGCCGATTCTGAAGGAGAGGGGGTTTTTACCATCAGGGAGGGATGGTGAGTTGTTGCCCATGATTGCAGAGAAGGGGTGGATAGCTTTTTGTGAGTCACCCGAAGCAGTACCGATGAGCGTTGTTCACGAGTTCTACGCGAACGAGGCTGAAAAGAATGGGTTTTCTGTAGTCCGTGGGCTGACGGTTGATTATCATCCTGCGGCGATTCGCCGTGTGATTGGACAGCGAGAGAGGAAGCCCGAGGAGGAGAACTGGAATGAAAAGACTGCTGAGGATTTTGACTTGGATTTGATTTGTGCGACTCTCTGTCGACCGGGCACAATTTGGACCCGCAGTCCAGGCAATAATGAGTATCATCACTTTCCGGCGATCGCCATGAACAGGTATGCCCGTGCATGGAATGCATTTATATGTGCTAATATTTTGCCTTCTTCACATGCACACGAGGTCACAGTTGAGAGAGCACAGTTGTTGTGGGGAATTCTGCATGATGAGTACTATGTGGACCTTGGTGAGTTTATCTACCAAGGAATTCTGAAGTTTTTGAGGGGAGAAAAGCATATGAACATCCCTTATGAATCCACGGTTACGAAGCTATGCCGAGCAGTGGGAGTGAACTGGCTGGCTCATGAGCAGTTGCAGTTGCCAGCAGCTCCGATTGATTCTGGCACTCTGAATGGGATGCAGGAGTGGACCGGTGGTGAGCCTGAGTAGCATGGGCTGGGTTATCGTCTTTCAGGAGGGCTTCCAGCACGAGGTGCTACTATGGCTAGGCCAGGGCGTGGTGAGGCTGGTTCTTCGAGAGCTCAGGAGGGTGCTGGGATGGGTGCTGCCCAGTATAGGAGGCTTTCACGGCGGATGGATGCCATGTATGAGACGCAGAGCAGGTTTGCTCAGGAGCTCATCCTTGCGTTAGGGACTGCTTTTCGAGGCCTTGGAGCTGATATCCAGTGGCCAGTTTTTGGTGAGGACTCTGCATACCCACCGCCTGATACTCTACCCACTGAGGGTGATGATGATGATGACTCCGAGTAGGTATACCTTGTGTTCCTTTCTACTACTTTCACTGAGGACAGTGAAGATTTTTAGTTTGGGGGTGGTAGTTAAGGAATATTGTGTGTGTGTCATTTAGTTGTATATTCATGATAGTTTAGTTCATATAGTTGCATAATTTATGCCATTTAGTTTTTTTTTATGAATGTCATGTAGCTCATACATTTACCATGATCCCTTTTGCAATAAGTTATCGACTGAATTGTGATATTGATACGAGTGTAGTGATAACATTAAAGTGATATTAAGTTGTGTAGGTTGATATGCATGCTAGAAAAAATTGTAAGTCCACTAAGTCTTAAAGAATGCGTAAGGGATAGATTGTTTTTATGATTTGGTTGTTTTCAAGGTCAATCTACTTATTATGCTTAGAATTCGATTATAGGTTCTTAGTGATAAAGACATGAAAAAAGAAAAAATTTTGGAGAAAAAAATATGGAAGTTGTTGCTAGTTGTGGCTAGGCGTCAAATGGCTAGTAGCCGGCTCGCATATGTTGCGAGTAGTCTAGGGTTGAGCAAGATGGAGCGAAACGCACTTGCTCAGAAGTTATTAAAATAAAAAAAAAAAATTTTGCATAATTGATCAAGAGTGGGCTCTTTGGTATTCGAGTTATTAAGTTCTTAGGGGACTTTGTGCCTAGTGACCTAAGGCTTTTAGAGTCTGGGATCCGCTAACCTAACGCTCGTTACATGGATACCATTGTATAAGTCTTTTGTGGACCTCACTCATTGCACGGTCAAATAAGCATTTGAGTTGTAAATAAAAAGCACGATTCCGTAGTAAGCTCCAGAGTTTGTAGTGTTGTATATCACTTTGTGCCTAGAATTTTTATTCTTTGTATAATCGTAGGATTGCCTTGAGGATAGTCTAGTCATAGTAATTGGTCTAGTTCCGAAGCATATCTGTTAAGCATTTGCACACACCACGTTTCTGGCTGTATGTCCGTTTGCATGAGTTTATTGATCTTTAGTTGTCTAACTGCATTCATTGAGATGTGACAATTTGGTTGGTTAATTGTAGTAAGGGGGATCGTTGCATTTTCATATAGATTGCATTCATGCATATTTTTATTTGTTTTTGAGTCTGTGACGCTTGAGGACAAGCATCGATTTAAGTTTGGGGGTGTGATAAGTGGCATTTTATACCACTTAGAACGTCTTAAAATGGCTTAAATTGGTGTCTTGAAATCAAGTATTTTGTGTATTTGATGCGTTTTTCTAGTGTTTATGCATTTCAGGGTATTAGTTGCATTTTGGGGGAGGAATCATCAAGAATAAGCCTTGGCATGTGTTCACCATTGCGAGAGGAAAGGAATGGGCAGATTACGGCGAAGAAACGGAGCAAACCTGGATTTTTTCCAGTAGAGGCCTCCGCGCCCGCGCAGCAATGCTGAGCGGCCGCGCAGCAACCTGCGCGCCCGCGCAGCTATGCTGAGCGGCCGCGCAGGGTCGGGGAAAAAGATAAATTATTTTAGACTTCTACTTCTGTTTGGCTTCCAACTTCTATGTAATCTGAGTTTTATGGGACTATTATATAGGTAGATTTGAGACGTTTTCACAGAGAGTATTAAGGGGATTATGTTTTAGATTATGTTTTACGCAAGAAGCGAAGAAGATAAGGAAGAAGACCGATTTAGCACACCGCAACGAAGATGAAGCATATTTTCTTGTGATTCTTGTTTCGTTGTAACGTTGGATGCTAGTTTTCTTGCTTTGACTTATTTACTCTTGTGACGTACTCTGTTTTAATATAATTAGTTTAGTTATTATTTTCTTGTGTTTGTTTGTCATGATTTCATATGAACCCATGATGGCGATAAGTTCTATTATGGGCTAATCGTGATCATGAGGTTGTAACGGATTTATTATGGAATTCTTTAGTTAATTGTTTAATACTTTAGTGTGTGATGATTGCATGATATCTAGTATTGGTTGTGCGTATTCGTCTTATGTGCGTCGCGAACATATAAGATAGGGTGTTAATCTCTTGTGAAGCGACGGTGGATCTTGAGATTTAGAACTTGCCATGCTAGCATAGGTTCATGTACGTTGAGCATGATTAGTGGGTAACTCTAACAGTTTTATTTGCCCTATGTAATCAAAAGGAATAACTTGAGATTAAATCGTTGTGTTGTCAATTTCTGTAGACATATAGGAACTCAACATAATTGATGACTATTCAACTTCTATCTTAATTGTGGATGCTTGGTAGAATGGTATTAGTACAATGAAAGTTGGCTTTTATCAGTTTCGTGTTATTCGATTAATATCATCACTGTCACATGCCAAAGGTAATAACAATGGCTATAGAAGGAAGTAATAATGAAGTTATGATCTCATGAGTGTTTTATTATTGATAAATTGAAGTGTTAGTTAAGTGGTTAATTAAGTAGTTAATTATAGTTAATATTTAATCAACAATTTTAAGTGTTATTATCTTAACATTGAGAAGTAATCATACATTGGTGAGTGAGTTTAATTAGACAATAATTTAGTCTGAGTCTCTGAGGGAACGAACTAGAAAATATTCTATATTACTTGCGAACGCGTATACTTGCGTGAATATTAGCGCGTGTTTTCGCCCTAACAGTAACATATTGAGTTTCCTAACTGCCATAAAAATTTCACGTGAAAATAATGTTTTCTCAATTTTATAAAAATATCGGAGATGAGACCGTGTGAGTAGAAACCGTAAGAATCCATAAGCGGAGCCGACGGCGATAATATGAATGAACCTAAGATACTTAGAAAAATAAAGCGACCATGATGTGAATAAGGACTTAAAAGGATAATAAGGGTAATATAAGCTGAGAGAATGCATAATAAGTAGAGCATGAGTGTGAGTTGCTCATAAATTAGAACGGAACCTAACAAAATGAAATGTGTTTATGGTTATAGATTTCCGACCAGAACCTAGAGCATCCTCCACCTCGAGTACCCAGGCAAGTTTATGAACCCAACTCCATTTTTACTGTTGTGTTGTGAAAGTATTGTTTTACTATCATCGCATAAATACCATGCTTGCCATGATACGCAGTTGTTGAAATTTCGCATAATGTAGCGATGTTGGACGATAAAGTATATATCGTGAAATGTTATTTCGCTTTAAGCGTGACATATTATATAAGACCGTGAGTCGGTCGGGATTTAAGATAAAACATGGGAATCATTTTGGCGATATTATAGGACGGTTATAAGTCCATAGTAGTACGTTTTAAAGGGACTCATCGTCCACTTACGAAACTTTAGAACACCTCGAACTTTTATTAAAACGATTTCCCAACGATCATATTCCCTCAACTATATTTTATTGATCGAATAATAAATACTATATACTTATTCCTTATTATGGGAGTAGTATACTCCAATGATTATTTATTGCAAACCCGATTAATCACTGTAGATTATTAATTATGGAGACACAAACCAGTTGAGGAATATTATCTTAAATATTCTTTTAGAGAGTAAATCCATTCGAGGTTTAATTATATATCGATTATCATTTAATTATTTATTATTTATTAAAGGGTTTATTATTGATTTAAAAATCATAGATCCTGATTTAAAATATACTTTCTGAGTTCAGAATATCATTCGAATAATTTCAGATCGTCGGTGAATATTATCCCGACTTATTTAATATTTTGAATATAGTTTCAAGGAGAAACTTTTCCCCCTTATTAATTATCTGTTGACAACGGTCAACTCACATCCTTAGTACTTGCTCCGAAATTTTCGGAAGTATGTATATACATATATATACACTTATATCTTAGAGAGATAAGTTGTTTCCATCAACAAGCAAAACTCTTGGGGAACTTTGATATGGTTCGAGTTCTCGAGATTGATAGAATTCTTTTAAAGGACAAGGGAGGGGTAGACTCTGGTACTATATATGCTAGATGGAATACCAAAGGTACCGCAGGTGAAGTTGTTACGACCAGCATTTTATGTAATATTATTTGTGGATTTGATATAATATTAAAATCAAACGAAAATATATTCAATGATTGTACGCTAGTGTGAGTGAAAATTTCTGCATTATAAATTTGCTTTGTGTAGTATATGATTTTTCAAAGCAAGAGTTTATTTAATTTCTTTATTATTGATTTATAAGGAATATTCTAAGCTTTGGAAAAATTTTCTTTTAAAAGGTATTTTGTTCACAAATTTTGAAAATGATTTTATAAAGTCTCTAAAAATCCAAGTTATTTTATGGTATAAATTTCATAATTTTTGAACTTGTATTTTATTTTATAAAAATAAATCATTATAAATTTTAGTTGTCATATTTATCAAATTACATGAATATCCTTGCTTGCAAACTCTCTTCTATTCAACTAAAGGGCTAAAAAGGACAATTACAACCCCACTAACTCTCATCTTGCTAACCAAATTACTCCTTTGTCCTTGCATGCAAAATGGTCTTAGTATGTGGGAAGGTTAATCTTGTCAATTCTCATTTCCACTCACTTATTTCAATCAATCAAAATCATAAAAACCCAAAGTACAAAGTGTTGTGATCATTCACCCCACTCCACACTCCACCCTCACTCTCTCCTCCCTCCCTCCTCCCTCACCTCTCGGTTTTTCCTCCCTCTCGGCAATCACCATAGCCGAAACCCCCATCCCCTTTCTTTTCTCCATTCTTTCACTCAAACATCCATCTTATATTCAAGTAATATTGCTCCCTACTTGTTGTCTATATATATTTCAAAGAGTTTTGAGTAGAAAGTTTAAGTTTAAGGGTTGCATGTAAAGGTTTTAGTGAAACTCAAAATACAATCTTGATTCTTATGGATTTAAGGTTGTTTTTGAGAGGACTACAAGGAATGGATAAATGCCAAGTCTTGAGAAGGAAACTCTTGATGATTTAATGGCCATTTCCATCCATTTCATTCGGCCATGACCATATGGGAGCCGAAAGAATGGTCTTTGAAATCATTCTTGTTGTTTTGATCAATTTTTGCATGTTTATGTGATAATGACTTGAATTTTATGGTGAAAATTTGATAAAACTCTTTCATGCTAAGTGATCATCTAGGTATATCTTATTCTAGGCTTTCATGTCAATTGTATGATATAATATATGTAGAAAATGTGTTGTTTTGGTTTGAAAAACCCGAAGGCATGCATGCATGAGGATTTCTCTTAGAATGTTGTAAGATTTTGATCATTTGGAAAGATTTTGTTAGTGAGCCTTAATTTCAGTAGGTATAATGTGTTAATATATATTTATGCTTCTTGTTGCATGGTAATAATTCGTGATTATCTTTTATAAAAAAATGCATACCTTGTTGTTTCAAAAGCATGAAGATTTGTGATTTGTGAAGTGTAGATTCTCTTGTTTTGCTATAATTGTACCATAGGTAAGGATGATCTCACCAAGGTTATTTTGAGAATAAGGGATTTAGTTCAGTAGAATACCATGTTTAGGTCTTGGTTTGAGTATTGGGTTGTTGGTAGTTGAGTTTGTCAAGTCAAAACCTTGGAGAAATGAGAGTTATAGTTTCTGCAGAAAATCAGTTTAGTACCCTGAGGTTTAGAGTGAGTTTTGACCATGTCATTGGTGTGCACTTTGAGGCCCAAGCTACCAGAAGTTAGTATTGGTAGTATAAAAAAGGTTTTAGGAGTTGGTTGGAGGTTTGCATGTCATTTGGTTAGGTGCACAAGTAGAATAACCAAATCTGTCCAGCAGGAGACAGTTTTGTTGCAAGTTAGAAATAGGGAGATTCGACCATGTCATGGGTAGGCCCTCATTAGACCCAATTGGGCCTTAGTTAGAGGGAGTGTCAGAGAAGTTTTTCCAACCATAGTTCATAGGATATGAGTTAGAACCATGTGTCACAAGTTAATTCAAGTCAGGGCATTTTCTACCCAGAAAAACAGGGGAACCTTGGACTTTTAGCTTAGGCCCAAGAAGGCCCAAGCCAGGCCCTTGAGCCATATCAAGTTTGTGAGATACCCTTAGGTCAGGAGAGTCTTGTGTAAAAGTTTTGAAGGAAAAATTATAGTTTAAGAGTGTCTAATGCACTCAAGAAACTATAGTTGTCATTCTGAAATTTGCACCAGTGAGCACTTTCACTTATCACATAGTTTTAGAACACTTAGAAGTGAGTATTAGGTCGACCACCATAGTTGTAAGATAGTATAAGGTCAGTAGAGAAAAAGGCACAAGTGAGGGTCAATAGGTTTTGGATAATTTAGGAAAGGCACATCGAGTTAGGAAGCCAAAATTTGAAGACTCTGTCTAGTTTAGCGACCAAGTGACTTAAGTTGTGAGTCGAGATCATCCAAGCCTAGTGTTGCATTATGGTGTTATTTGATATTAATATACGATATGTGATAATGTGGCTACGTGTGTACATTTGAAATATAAAGGTGGATATAAATTAAGTGTGTATAGTCCTAAGTGTCATCCATGTTTAATTTCGGGTTGTAAATAGGTTAAGATGGTAAGAATATATTATAATGAGGATTATTATTATTTATGTAGGATCTCGAGACGAGGGAAAACTTGCCATAAAAGTCGAGTGAAGCTCCAGTTGCTCCTACCAGTCAGACCAGACCAGCCTATCTCAAGGCAAGTGATTCAAATTGACCTTCGTATTTACTATAAACAGTTCATATGTATCGATGCAATTATCCTGAGTCATTTTGATATGTTTAAATCAAGCGTATCTCTCGCTTATCTTTGAATTATATAGAAATGCCATGAACCCTCGAGTATGGATTGCAAGTAGTTCAAAAGTCTTTTCATGATAGATAAATGCCATGATACAATAAAGAGTTTTTATATTACTTGAGTGATCCTCTTGATTAACATGCTGATGATTCCTAAGTATTGATATCTCATCCTGATACTTAAACCCCTATAGAACCTTACCTTGAACTCTAATAGTCAGAAACTTACCAAAATGATTCCTCATTGATTGATACCCTCTTTCCTATCCTAAAGCTTGACAATTCTGATATATATATACATCCTGAGCTAGAGATCATTACCTTAACACCCATAGTATTCGTGAAGCTTATCTTCTTAATGATCCAACACCTGTACCTTGACGAGAAACCATTGCTTTAAGCCCAGTTTGGAATTACCCCTTCATATTATCCATTAGTCTCACCATATTTTCCTGTCCAAGTTCTGACATATGAAAACCTTTTGGTTACCCTAATAGAGTAAAGTATTGTGAATCATGGCCCTGAGATTTAGTACCATATTTCCCGTGATTCGAGTTGATCTATAATCCCTTAATAAAAATATTTACTGTTAAAAGAGATTTGGTTATAATTCGGCATCAGCTTTTGAAATAAATAAAATATGGGTTTTCAGTCCCAAAGGGGGATAAATGTTTTTTTTGAATAGTGGATCTGGACTGAGACGCGAGTCCTTTCCACCCTTATATTAGGCTTAAAAGTTGCCTAAGGATTCCCGTTAATGTTATAGAACCCAGCGAGGTTCGGGATTACTTCACGGCTGATCACCGGCTGTAATCCGTAGCGTCATAAAATGATTTTGATTAAGACATGATTTTAAAATTGTTTTGATGCAAGCGAAATGATGCCATCTCACATAGTTTTATCTCTCGTTATCATTAGATATGTCTTTCCATTGGCATTCTTAAAAATATATCTCGATTTATGTTTTGTGTCGTTCTGTTAGCACTTGTTGAGCATTTGGCTCACTTCTTGCTTTACCCTGATATTACAGCTAGCAGCTATGGTTAGATTCAAGCAGACTGCCCGTAAGACCTGTGATGCTGATGCTTATGTTCGAGCTCAGGTAGAATAAGTAATAATAGTTGTGTGAGGACTCAGTAATTGTAATCAGATGAAATAGTTGGTAGTGTTGGGCTGTTCCAAACCCTAAACTGTAAGATCTTGTAGTTGGTTGTGTATTCTTCTTTTAAAATATTGTAATAGCTATATTTATTTTGCTATTTAAGTTGGGGGTGTGAAAGGTTTTGGTATCAGAGCTACGGTTTAGAGTCCCTGGATAGCCCAAATAGGTTATAGGATTTGTGTGTAGGTTATAGATAATATGCAAGAGAGTAGGTTAAGTAAATTATTATTAATACTCCTCTTATTGGTTGTCAGCAAAGGGCGCATTCCTCGTCATCCTCTGGGTCGAACGACACTATTGCTTTGTCCGTGTATGCTGAATTGAGGCTTGAGTTCGACATGCTTCAGGGCAAGTACGACCGACTGATAGATCGACTGAAGAACGTGTATCCGGACAGCCGAAACTACGAAGGGAAGCCCAAGGAGCAGATGACTGCGAGACTTGAGACCTTGGTTTAGTACGTCAATACTAAGCTTGAGGAGATGCCAGTGCACCGGGACCGTACCAGCCAGTATGTCATTCAGATGGTGGCGGATGAGCTCCAGAGCATTGTAAAGACGCTTCGAGAGGAAAAGACTACCAAGCCCCGTTCAGATGGAGTGGAGCCTTAGTTCTTTCCATTTACCTTTCATGTTGTTGTACTGTCAGACTCTGTGGAATCCCCAGTTGTTTCCGTTGTTTCCTT
Organism: Apium graveolens; assembly: GCF_009905375.1. Taxonomy (NCBI): domain Eukaryota; kingdom Viridiplantae; phylum Streptophyta; class Magnoliopsida; order Apiales; family Apiaceae; genus Apium; species Apium graveolens. The sequence continues at coordinate 43,088,613 of NC_133656.1, read as the reverse complement.
TAAATAAGCCTGTTATTCCTAGAATCAGACTATGTCCCAATCCTATGTACTGTGACCTTTAAAAATTTCAATAATTATGTGCTATTGCTCCATTTGCCCTCAACTGTTATTTTATGTTTTTTATCATCATATCTGTTTAATTTGGAAACTTGACCCTATATGTAAATGAGAATGCCATGCGATACCCTCGAATCATTTTATCATTCATATCTGTTTTGACACAACTCTTATTTCAGGATCATGCCTCCCAAAAAGAAGAACCCAACAACCACCTCCACCACAGACCCAAATATTCTTCGACTACTGGAAACCTTGCAACAACAAACCAATGCTATAGCTCAACAACAACTAACTCTTCAACAACGAATTGAAAACCAAGATAACCGTGAGCCACACCAACCACTGAACCACCAGTACCACCTAGATAAATTGTCACCTTCAAGGCTTTTCAGAATGTGAATCCACCTGCATTTCATGATACCACTGATCCAGTGATAGGTAACACATGGATCAAGGAGATGGAAAGGGCTTTTGAGTTGGTACAATTAGGAGACGATCAGAAGACGCCGTATGCTACTTACTTCTTGAAGGGAGAAGTCATCTATTGGTGGGAATCAGTAAAGGCTATGGAAGTCACTCAGCAGGTTTCTTGGGAGAGATTTAAGAAGTTATTTCTGGACAAGTATTATCCTAAGTACATGCAGAATCAGATGGAGCTAAAATTTCTTGAGTTGAAGCAAGGGAACATGACTGTATTGGAGTATGAGAAGAAGTTCACTGAGTTGTCACGGTTTGTGACAAAGTATACCAGCACTGAGGAGGAAAAAGCAAAGAAATTCCAGCAAGGATTGGAGCCTTGGATCAGAGATAGGGTGTCTATGTTTGAGCGTGAAACTTATGTGGGAGTAGTACAGAAAGCTGCTCTGATTGAGAATAATGGGATGCAGTCAAGGAAATAGAGGGATAACAAGAAGAGGAAGGTTCCATTTTATGGAGAAAAGTCTGAAGCCGGAAGTTCGCAAGATCGGAATATAAAGAGGATTGGTTTCCAGAAGGGCGGAAATTTTCAAAAGAAGGGAAATTTGGGAAAAAGGCAAGAATCAAAAGGGAACAACCAGGCAAGCCAAGGGCAAGTTGGAGAAAACAGGTTCCAGAGACCGGAATGCAAGCACTGTGGAAGAAGGCACCCCAGAGTATGCAATAAGCTGAGCATGACCTGTTATAGGTGCAATCAGAAGGGACATTTGGCAAATGATTGCAAGATGCCGAAGCCAGGAGTTACGTGCTACAAGTGTGGGAAGACTGGACACATAGCTAGGGAGTGCAAGGCAACCGGACCAGTCAAAGCTCTAATGAATGTGGCAAGTACTAGTGCGAGTGTGCCAGCCGAGGTATTGGCATTACCTCCACCACCCGCACAAACCCCGCAAGCAACAGCAAGGACATTTGATCTAAAGATGAAGGATGCTGTTCAGAATTCTGAAGTGATAGCAGGTACACTTTTACTCAATAATGTCAAAGCTAAAGTATTATTTGATTCGGGAGCCACAAGATCTTTAATATCAGAATCTTTTGTTGATAAGCTCCAATATGATAAAATGGTTATGAGTTAGGTAGTAAATGTGGTAATTGCGAACCAAGAGAAGATTCCTGTGAATCAATTTTGTCCAAGGTCTGAGATTGATATTTCGGGGTATAAGTTCTCAGCCGACTTGATACTCTTCAAGTTGGGAGAGTTTGATATAATTTTGGAATGGATAGGTTAGGAGAGAATAGCGCTCAGATAAATTATAAGACCAAGAGAGTGTATTTAAAGACGAAGAGTGGAGAGAAGGTAGTATTTAAGGGGCAGAGGCAAGAGCAACTATTTCTTACAATTGTTCAGGCTAAGAAGTTACTTAGAAAAGGTTGTGAGTCGTTCCTAGCATATGTAGTGGATTCAGAGAGAGGCAGCCCCAGCATGGAAGATATTCCTGTAGTTAACGAGTTCCCCAATGTGTTTCCCGACGAACTACCAGGCTTACCACCAGATCGACAAATTGAGTTCGAGATCAACCTTGCTCCAGGCACGGAACCAGTTTCAAAGGCCCCGTATAGGATGGCACCAGCAGAAATGAAAGAGTTGGCGAGCCAGCTACAAGAATTATTGGATACGGGAGTGATACGACCAAGTACGTCGCCATGGGGAGCACCTGTTCTGTTTGTAAAGAAGAAAGATGGGAGTATGCGTCTATGCATAGATTATCGGGAGTTGAATAAGGTAACGATCAAGAACCGCCACCCGCTACCAAGGATAGATGACCTTTTTGATCAGTTGAAGGGAGCAAAATGCTTTTCGAAGATTGATTTGAGATCGGGATACCATCAATTAAAGATCAAAGAAGAAGATATTCCCAAGACCGCATTCAGGACCAGATATGGGCATTATGAATTCCTAGTAATGCCGTTTGGATTGACCAACGCTCCGGCCGCATTTATGGATCTGATGAATCGAGTATTTAAGAAGTATTTGGACAAATTTGTCGTGGTATTCATTGATTACATCCTTATTTATTCTAAGTCGGAAGAAGAACATAAGCAGCACCTCTGGATAGCATTGGAGATACTCCGACAAGAGAAGTTGTATGCCAAGTTTGCCAAATGTGAGTTTTGGTTAAAGGAAGTTCAATTTTTGGGGCATGTTATTGGAAATGAGGGAGTTAAAGTGGATCCGACAAAGATTGAGGTAGTTATGAGTTGGGAGAGGCCAAAGACTCCTACGGAAGTGTGAAGTTTTCTAGGATTGGCCGGATACTATAGAAGATTCGTCAAGGATTTCTCGAAGATCGCCACGCCATTGACCAAGTTAACCAGAAAGAATCAAAAGTTTGAATGAAGTGCAGAATGTGAAGATAGCTTTCAAGAGCTAAAGCAGAAGTTGGTAACATCTCCGGTGTTGGTACTTCCAGATAAAGGGAATTTTGTAATATTCAGCGCTGCTTCGCTTAAGGGTTTGGGTTGTGTGTTGATGCAACACATTAAAGTAATCGCATATGCGTCAAGACAGTTGAAGCCGCATGAGTTAAAGTACCCGACGCATGACTTGGAACTAGCCGCCATAGTATTCGCACTCAAGATTTGGAGACATTACCTCTACGGAGAGAAGTGTGAAATCTACACGGATCACAAGAGTTTAAAGTACATTTTTACTCAGAAAGAGCTCAATATGAGGCAGAGGAGATGGTTGGAATTGATCAAGGACTATGACTGCTCGATAAATTACCATCCTGGAAAGGCGAAGGTAGTGGCCGATGCTCTGAGTAGGAAGGAGAGATTGAATATGATGATAACTTCAAAAGAGTTATCTGAAGAAATCGAAAAATTGGAATTGGAACTTTGTGCTTATGGAAAAGTCGAGGAAGTTTGTCATGCAATGACCTTTCAGCCAACACTAGTGGAAAAGATAAAGAAGTGTCAAGAGGAAGTAATGGAAAAAGAGAAGAATCAGTTATCTGGAGAGGAGTTTAATACTCAAAGGGATGAGCAAGGGATACTAAGGTTTTCATCCAGAATATGGATTCCCCATGTACCTGAATTAAAGAATAAGATCCTCCATGAAGCCCACAATTCGAAATTTCCAATCCACCCGGGAAGCACCAAGATGTATCGAGACTTAAAGAAGAACTTTTGGTGGCCAAATATGAAGCGAGACGTGGCAGAATGGGTTGCGAAGTGCTATACTTGTCAGAAAGTAAAGGCAGAACATCAATGACCAAGCGGATTAATTCAGCCCCTGAAGATTCCAGAATGGAAATGGGAAAATATCGCTATGGACTTTATAGTGGGACTACCGTGAACGAAATCCGGGCATGACGCAATATGGGTTATAATTGATCGTCTTACGAAGTCGGCGCATTTCCTTCCAATAAACGAGAAGTCGTCATTGGACAAGTTGGTTCATCTGTATGTGCACGAAATCGTACTAAGGCATGGAGTACCCGTATCAATAGTTTCAGACAGAGATGCCCGATTTAACTCGAGATTCTGGAAGCAATTTCAGGAATGTCTTGGCACAAAGTTGAATATGAGCACGGCGTACCACCCGCAGACTGATGGCCAGAGTGAAAGGACAATTCAAATGATTGAAGACATGTTGCGCAGTTGTGCAATTGATTTTGGAGGAATTTGGGATGACCATTTACCGTTGATTGAATTCTCTTACAACAACAGCTATCATTCCAGTATCGGCATGCCACCATATGAAGCTTTGTACGGGCGAAAATGTAGATCACCAACAAGTTGGGATGAAGTAGGAGAAGGAAGAATTCTCGGCTCGGAATTGGTACAACAGTTGCATGACTCGGTCAAGTTAATTCAGAAAAGGTTTCTTGCTGCTCAAGATAGACAGAGGAAGTATGCGGATCCAGCGCGTAAGGACGTTCAATTCCAAATTGGCGAAGCTGTGTTGCTGAAGGTGTCACCTAGAAAAGGGTTGATGAGATTTGGCAAGAAAGGGAAGTTAGCACCTAGATATATAGGTCCTTTTGAGATTTTGAGTCAAGTAGGAAAGGTGGCCTACGAGTTGGCCTTACCACCTCAGTATCAGCATGTGCATAATATGTTCCATGTGTCATTGCTTAAGAAGTTCAATCCTGGCGCTAGCCATGTAATAGAATATGAACCTGTAGAAATTCAGGCGGACCTGTCATTTGTGGAGCAACCGGTTAAAATACTCGACTAGCAAGTAAATAGTCTTAGAAATAAGTCAGTAAAGTTAGTAAAAGTACTTTGGAGGAACCCTAAGGTCGAAGAGTCGACTTGGGAGTTAGAGTCTGATATGCGTTCCCGGCATCCTCATCTTTTCTCTTAGATTCTGGGGACAGAATCCCTTAAGGGGGAGAGGATGTTACGACCGGCATTTTATGTAATATTATTTATGGATTTGATATAATATTAAAGTCAAACAAAAATATATTCAATGATTGTACGCTAGTGTGAGTGAAAATTTCTGCATTATAAATTTGCTTTGTGTAGTATATGATTTTTCAAAGCAAGAGTTTATTTAATTTCTTTATTATTGATTATAAGGAATATTCTAAGCTTTGGAAAAAATTTCTTTTAAAAGGTATTTTATTCACAAATTTTGAAAATGATTTTATAAAGTCTCTAAAAATCCATGTTATTTTATGGTATAAATTTCATAATTTTTGAACTTGTATTTTATTTTATAAAAATAAATAATTATAAATTTTAGTTGTCATATTTATCAAATTACATGAATATCCTTGCATGCAAACTCTCTTCTATTCAACTAAAGGGCTAAAAAGGACAATTACAACCCCACTAACTCTCATCTTGCTAACCAAATTACTCCTTTGTCCTTGCATGCAAAATGGTCTTAGTATGTGGGAAGGTTAATCTTGTCAATTCTCATTTCCACTCACTTATTTCAATCAATCAAAATCATAAAAATCCAAAGTACAAAGTGTTGTGATCATCCACCCCACTCCACACTCCACCCTCACTCTCTCCTCCCTCCCTCCTCCCTCACCTCTCGGTTTTTCCTCCCTCTCGGCAATCACCATAGCCGAAGCCCCCATCCCCTTTCTCTTCTCCATTCTTTCACTCAAACATCCATCTTATATTCAAGTAATCTTGCTCCCTACTTGTTGTCTATATATATTTCAAAGAGTTTTGAGTAGAAAGTTTAAGTTTAAGGGTTGCATGTAAAGGTTTTAGTGAAACTCAAAATACAATCTTGATTCTTATGGATTTAAGGTTGTTTTTGAGAGGACTACAAGGAATGGATAAATGCCAAGTCTTGAGAAGGAAACTCTTGATGATTTAATGGCCATTTCCATCCATTTCATTCGGCCATGACCATATGGGAGCCGAATGAATGGTCCTTGAAATCATTCTTGTTGTTTTGATCAATTTTTGCACGTTTATGTGATAATGACTTGAATTTTATGGTGAAAATTTGATAAAACTCTTTGCATACTAAGTGATCATCTAGGTATATCTTATGCTAGGCTTTCATGTCAATTGTATGATAGAATATATGTATAAAATGTTACGACCGGCATTTTCGTGTAATATTAATTGTGGATTTGGTATAATATTAAAGCCGAATAAAAATATGTTCAATTATTGTACGATTGTGTAAGCGAGAATTTCTGCATTATAAAATTTTTATGTGTAATACATGATTTTTTTTCAAAGCAAAATTTTAATTATTTCCTTTACTTTTGATTTATAAGGAATATTCTAAGCCTTGGAGAAATTTTCTTTTAAAAGATATTTTGTTCACAAATTTTGAAAGTGACTTTATAAAATCTCTAAAAATCCAAGTTATTTTATGGTATAAATTTTATAATTTTTGAACTTGTGTTTTATTTTATAAAAATAAATCTTTATAAATATAATTAGCAAATTCCATAGTTATCCTTGCATGCAAATTCCTTCCATACATTCCAAAAGGGCTAAAGAGTCAATAACCACCCCACTAACTCTTATTTCCTAGCCAAATACCTTCTTTACCCTTGCATGCAAATTCAACCAAGTTCAAGTGGAAGGCTAATCATGTCAATTCCTAATTCCACTCACTTTTGCCAATACAAAAACCATAAGACAAGCAAAGTCATGATCATTTTTACTCATCACCCACACCACACTCACTCTTCTCTCCCTCCTCCTCCCTCACTCTCGGCTCTCACTCTCTCACTCTCGGCCTTTAGCCGAGAACCACCCCTCCCCATTTTTTTTTTTTTTTTTTTTTTTTTTCATTTCTCCACCAAGCTTCTACTCTTTATACAAGTAAATGTTATCTTCCATACCATGATCATTCATATTTCAAAGAGTTTTGAGTAGAAAGTTTAAGTTTAAGGGTTGCATGTAAAGGTTTTAGTGAAACTCAAAATACAATCTTGATTCTTATGGATTTAAGGTTGTTTTTGAGAGGACTACAATGAATGGATAAGTGCCAAGTCTTGAGAAGGAAACTCTTGATGATTTAATGGCCATTTCCATCCATTTCATTCGGCCATGACCATATGGGAGCCGAATGAATGGTCCTTGAAATCATTCTTGTTGTTTTGTTCAATTTTTGCATGTTTATGTGATAATGACTTGAATTTTGTGGTGAAAATTTGATAAAACTCCTTGCATGCTAAGTGATCATCTAGGTATACCTTATGCTAGGCTTGCATGTCAATTTTAAGATGGAATATATGTAGAAAATATGTTGTTTGGTTTGAAAAACCCGAAGGCATGCATGCATGTGGAATTCTCTTAGTTTGTTGTAAGATTTTGATCATTTGGAAAAGATTTTGTTAGTGAGCCTTAATTTCAGTAGGAATAATGTGATAATATTGATTTATGCTTCTTGTTGCATGGTAATAAATTGTGGTTATCTTTTATAAAAATATATATCTTGTTGTTTCAAAAGCATGAAGATTTGCGATTTGTTAAGAGTAGTCTCTTTCGTTTTGCCATAGTTGCACCTTAGGTAAGGATGATCTCACCAAGGTTATTTTGAGAAAAAGGGAGTTAGTTCAGTAGAATACCAAGTATAGGTCTTGGTTTAAGTATTTAGTTGTTGTTAATTGGGTTTGTCAAGTCAAAACCTTGGAAAATGAGAGTTATAGTTTCTGCAGAAAAATCAGTTTAGTACCCTGAGGTTTAGAGTGAGTTTTGACCATGTCATTGATGTGCACTTTGAGGCCCAAGCCACCAGAAGTTAGTATGTGGAATATATAATAGGTTTTAGGAGTTGATTGGAGGTTTGCATGTCATTTGGTTAGGTGCACAAGTAGAATAACAAAATCTGTCCAGCAGGGGACAGTTTTGTTACAACTTAGAAATAGGGAGATTTGGCCATGTCATGGGTAGGCCCTCATTAGGCCCAATTGGGCCTTAGTTAGAGGGTGTGTCAGAGAAGTTTTTCCAACCATAGTTCATAGGATATGAGCTAGAACCACGTGTCACAAGTTAATTCAAGTCAGGGCATTTTCTGCCCAGAAAAACAGGGGAACCTTGGACTTTTAGCTTAGGCCCAAGAAGGCCCAAGCCAGGCCTTTGAGCCACATCAAGCTTGTGAGATGCCCTTAGGTCAGGAGAGTCTTGTGTAAAAATTTTGAAGAAAAACTTGTAGTTTAAGAGTGTCTAATGCACTCAAGAAACCTTAGTTACCATTCTGAAATTTGCACCAGTGAGCACTTTCACTTATCGCATAGTTTTAGGACACTTAGAAGTGAGTATTAGGTCGACCACCATAGTTGTAAGATAGTATAAGGTCAGTAGAACAAAAGGCACAAGTGAGGGTCAATAGGTTTTGGATAATTTAGGAAAGGCACATTGAGTTAGGAAGCCCAAATTCGAAGACTTCGTTTAGTTAGCGACCAAGTAACTTGAGTGGTGAGTCGAGATCATCCAAGCCTAGTGTGGCATTATGGTGTATATGATGTTATTTGGTATTAATATACGATATGTGATTATGTGGCTACATGTGTACATTTGAAAATATAAAGGTGGATATGAATTAAGTGCGTATAGGCCTAAGTGCCATCCATGTTTAATTTCGGGTTGTAAATAGGTTAAGATGGAAAGAATATATTATAATGAGGATTATTATTATTATGTAGGATCTCGAGACGAGGGAAAACTTGCCATAAAAGTCGAGTGAAGCTCCAGTTGTTGCTCCTACCAGTCAGACCAGACCAGTCTATCTCAAGGCAAGTGATTCAACTTGACCTTCGCATTTACTGTAAACAGTTCATATATATATCGATGCAATTATCCTGAGTCATTTTGATATATTTAAATCAAGAGTATCTTTTGTTTATCTTTGAGTTACATAGAAATGCCATGAACCCTCGAGTACATATTGCAAGTAGTTCAAAAGTCTTTCATGATAGTTTAATGCCATGATAAATTAGAGATGCGTTATAATATCTTATTGATCCTTTTGTTTATCATGCTATTGATCCCTGAGAAATCTTGATGTTGCACCCTGATGCTTTGAATTCAACTCTTGAAATAACCTCGATAGAAACTTTATCTTGATACCTAAAAGCCAATCATTTCTTAAATACATTCATGATTGTTTGATAACCCTATCCTTACCCTAAAGCTTGATACCCTGTTATATACTGAGCTGATGATCGCTTTCTTTATATTTTAACACCTTTATCCTATTTGTACCAGTGATGCCTATCTTCTTGATGTTCCAATACCTATACCTTGTCTACAACCATTGCTTTAAGCCTAGTTTGGCATTACTCTTTCATCTTATCCAATAGCCTGGCTTAATTTCCTTGTCTAAGTTCTTGTTTATGGAAACCTCTCAATTACCCTAATATAGTAAAGTCTAGTAGATCATGGCCCTGAGATTTAGTGTCATATTTCCAGTGTTTCAAGTTGATCTATAATCCCTTGATAAAAATAATTACAGTCAAAAGAGATTTTGTCATAAATCGGCATCAGTTTTTAAAATGATTAAAACGTGGATTTTTCAGTCCCAAAGGGGGACAAATGTTTTCTTGAATGGTGGATCTGGACTGAGACGCGAGTCCTTTCCACACTTATATTAGGCTTAAAAGTTGCCTAGGGATTCCCAATAATGTTTTAGAACCCAGCGAGGTTCGGGATTACTTCGCGGCTGATCACCGGCTGTAATCCGTAGCGTCATAAAATGATTTTGATTAAGAATGGTTTTAAAATTTGTTTTGATGCAAGCAAAATGATGCCAACTCACATAAGATTTATCTCTCGATTATCATTGATTATGTCATTCCATTGTCATTCCTAAAGGTATATCTCGATTTATGCTTTGCGTTGTATTGTTAGCACTTGTTGAGCTTTTGGCTCACTTCTTGCTTTACCCTGATATTACAGCTAGCAGCCATGGTTAGATTCAAGCAGACTGCCCGTAAGACCTGTGATGCGGATGCTTATGTTCGAGCCCAGGTAGAATAAGTAATAATAGCTGTGTGAGGACTCGGTATTTGTAATCAGATGTAATAGTTGATAGTGTTGGGCTGTTCCAAACCCTAAACTGTAAGATCTTGGATTTTGGTTGTGTAGTACTCATTAAAATGATGTAATAACTATAACTATTTTGCTATTTAAGTTGGGGGTGTGACAGGTTTTGGTATCAGAGCTACGGTTTAGAGTCCCTGAACAGCCCAAATAGGTTATAGGACTTGTGAGTAGGTTATAGATACTATGCGAGAGAGTAGGTAAAGTAAATTATTATTAATACTCCTCTTATTGGTTGTCAGCAAAGGGCGCATTCCTCGTCATCCTCTGGGTCGGACGACACTATTGCTTTCTCCGTGTATGCTGAGTTGAGGCGCGAGTTCGACATGCTTCAGGGCAAGTACGACCGACTGATAGACCGACTGAAGAACGTGTATCCGGACAGCCGAAACTACGAAGGGAAGCCCAAGGAGCAGATGATTGCGAGACTTGAGACCTTGGTTGGGTACGTCAACACTAAGCTTGAAGAGATGCCAGCGCACCGGGACCGTACCAGCCAGTATGTCATTCAGATGGTGGCGGATGAGCTCCAGAGCATTGTGAAGACACTTCGAGAGGAAAAGTCTACCAAGCCCCGTTCAGATGGAGTGGAGCCTTAGTTCTTTCCATTTACCTTTCATGTTGTTGTACTATCAAACTCTAAGGAATCCCCAGTTGTTTCTGTCTTTCCTTTAAATAAGCCTGTTATTTCTAGAATCAGACTATGACCCAATCCTATGTACTGTGACCTTTAAAATTTCAATAATTATGTGCTATTGTTCCATTTGCTCTCAACTGTTATTTTATGTTTTTATCATCATATCTGCTTAATTTGGAAACGTGACCCCATATGTAAACAAGAATGCCATGCGATACCCTCGAATCATTTTATCATTCATATTTGTTATAACACAACTCTTATTTCAGGATCATGCCTCCCAAAAAGAAGAATCCAACAACCACCTTCACCACAGACCCAAATATTCTTCAACTACTGGAAACCTTGCAACAGCAAACCAATGCTATAGCTCAACAACAATTAACTCTTCAACAACGAATTGAAAACCAAGATAACCGTGAGCCATATCAACCACCTGAACCACCAGTACCACCAAGACAAATTGTCACTTTCAAGGCTTTTCAGAATGTGAATCCACCTGTATTTCATGATACCACTGATCCAGTGATAGCAAACACATGGATCAAGGAGATGGAAAGGGCTTTTGAGTTGGTACAGTTAGGGGACGATCAGAAGACGCTGTATGCCACTTACTTCTTGAAGGGAGAAGTCATTTATTGGTGGGAATCAGTAAAAGTTATGGAAGTCACTCAGCAGATTTCTTGGGAAAGATTTAAGAAGTTATTTCTGGACAAGTATTACCCTAAGTACATGCAGAATCAGATGGAGCTAAAATTTCTTGAGTTAAAACAAGGGAACATGACTGTACTGGAATATGAGAAGAAGTTCACTGAGTTGTCAAGGTTTGTGACAAAGTATACCAGCACTGAGGAAGAAAAAGCAAAGAAATTTCAGCAAGGATTGGAGCCTTGGATCAGAGATAGGGTGGCTATGTTTGAACTTGAGACTTATGCGGGAGTAGTACAGAAAGCTGCTCTGATTGAGAATAATGGGATGCAGTCAAGGAAAGAGAGGGATAACAAGAAGAGGAAGGTTCCATTTTATGGAGAAAAGTCTGAAGCTGGAAGTTCGCAAGATCGGAATGTAAAGAGGATTGGTTTCCAGAAGGGCGGAAATTTTCAAAGGAAAGGAAATTTGGGCAAAAGGCAAGAATCAAAAGGGAACAATCAGGCAAACCAAGGGCAAGTTGGAGAAAACAGGTTCCAGAGGCCAGAATGCAAGCACTGTGGAAGAAGGCACCCCGGAGTATGCAATAAGCTGAGTATGACCTGTTATAGGTGCAATCAGAAGGGACATTTGGCAAATGAGTGCAAGATGCCGAAGCCAGGAGTTACGTGCTACAAATGTGGGAAGACTGGACACATGGCTAGGGAATGTAAGGCAACAGGACCAGTCAGAGCTCTGATGAACGTGGCAAGTACCAGTGCAAGCGTGCCAGCTGAGGTATTGGCATTACCTCCACCACCCGCACCAACCCCGCAAGCAACAGCAAGGACATTTGACCTAAAGATGAAAGATGCTGTTCAGAATTCTGAGGTGATAGCAGGTACACTTTTACTCAATAATGTCAAAGCCAAAGTATTGATTGATTCGGGAGCCACAAGATCTTTCATATCAGAATCCTTTGTTGATAAGATCCAATGTGATAAAACGGTTATGAGTGAGGTAGTAAATGTGGTAATTGCGAACCAAGAGAAGATTCCTGTGAATCGATTTTGTCCAAAATGTGAGATTGATATTTCAGGATATAAGTTCTCGGCCGACTTGATACTCTTCAAGCTGGGAGAATTTGATATAATCTTAGGAATGGATTGGTTAGGAGAGAATAGCGCGCAGATAAATTGTAAGACCAAGAGAGTGAATTTAAAGACGAAGAGTGGAGAGAAGGTAGTATTTAAGGGACAGAGGCAAGAGCGACTATTTCTTACAATTATTCAGGCTAAGAAGTTACTTAGAAAAGGTTGTGAGTCGTTCCTAGCATATGTAGTGGATTCAGAGAGAGGCAGCCCCAGCATGGAAGATATTCCTGTAGTTAATGAGTTCCCCGATGTGTTTCCCGACGAACTACCAGGCTTACCACCAGATCGACAAATTGAGTTCGAGATCAACCTTGCTCCAGGCACGGAACCAGTTTCAAAGGCTCCGTATAGGATGGCACCAGCAGAAATGAAAGAGTTGGCGAGCCAGCTACAAGAATTATTGGATAAGGGAGTGATACGACCAAGTACGTCGCCATGGGGAGCACCTGTTCTCTTTGTGAAGAAGAAAGATGGGAGTATGCGTCTATGCATAGATTACCGGGAGTTGAATAAAGTAACGATCAAGAACCGCTACCCGCTACCAAGGATAGATGACCTTTTTGATCAGTTAAAGGGAGCAAAATGTTTTTCGAAGATTGACTTGAGATCGGGATACCATCAATTAAAGATCAAGGAAGAAGATATTCCCAAGACCGCATTTAGGACCAGATATGGGCATTATGAATTCCTAGTAATGCCGTTTGGATTGACCAACGCCCCGGCCGCATTCATGGATCTGATGAATCGGGTATTTAAGAAGTATTTGGATAAATTTGTCGTGGTATTTATTGATGACATCCTTATTTATTCTAAATCGGAAGAAGAACATATGCAGCATCTCTGGATAGCCTTGGAGATACTCCGACAAGAGAAGTTGTATGCCAAGTTTACCAAATGTGAGTTTTGGTTAAAGGAAGTTCAATTTTTGGGGCATGTTGGAATTAAAGTGGATCCGGCGAAGATTGATGCAGTTATGAGTTGGGAGAGGCCAAGGACTCCTACGGAAGTGCGAAGTTTTCTAGGATTGGCCGGATACTATAGAAGATTCGTCAAGGATTTCTCGAAGATCGCCACGCCATTGACCAAGTTAACCAGAAAGAATCAAAGGTTTGAATGGAGTGCAGAATGTGAAAGTAGCTTTCAAGAGTTAAAACAGAAGTTGGTAACAGCTCCGGTGTTAGTACTTCCAGATGATCAAGGGAATTTTGTAATATTCAGCGATGCTTCACATAAGGGTTTGGGTTGTGTGTTGATGCAACACAGTAAGGTAATAGCATATGCGTCAAGACAGTTGAAGCCGCACGAGTTAAAGTATCCGACGCATGACTTGGAACTAGCCGCCATAGTATTCGCACTCAAGATTTGGAGACACTATCTCTATGGAGAAAAGTGTGAAATCTACACGGATCACAAGAGTTTAAAATACATTTTTACTCAGAAAGAGCTCAATATGAGGCAGAGGAGATGGCTGGAATTGATTAAGGACTATGACTGTTCGATAAATTACCATCCTGGAAAGGCGAACGTAGTGGCCGATGCGCTGAGTCGGAAGGAAAGATTGAATGCAATGATAACATCAAAAGAGTTATCTGAAGAAATCGGAAAATTTGAATTGGAACTTTGTGCTTATGGGGAAGTCAAAGAAGTTTGTCATGCAATGACCTTTCAGCCAACACTACTGGAAAAGATAAAGAAGTGTCAAGAGGAAGTAATGGAAAAAGAGAAAAATCAGTTATCTGGAGAAGAGATTAATACTAAAAAGGATGAGCAAGGAATACTAAGGTTTTCATCCAGAATATGGATTCCCCATGTATCTGAATTAAAGAATGAGATCCTCCATGAAGCCCACCATTCGAAATTTTCAATCCACCCGGGAAGCACCAAGATGTATCAAGACTTAAAGAAGAACTTTTGGTGGCCAAATATGAAGCGAGACGTGGCAGAATGGGTTGCGAAGTGCTATACTTGTCAGAAAGTAAAGGCAGAACATCAACGACCAAGCGGGTTAATTCAGCCCCTGAAGATTCCAGAATGGAAATGGGAAAATATCGCTATGGACTTTATAGTAGGACTACCGCGAACAAAATCCGGACATGACACAATATGGGTTATAATTGATCGTCTTACGAAGTCGGCGCATTTCCTTCCAATAAATGAGAAGTCGTCACTGGACAAGTTGGTTCATCTGTATGTGCACGAAATCGTATTAAGGCATGGAGTACCTGTATCAATAGTTTCAGACAGAGATCCCCGATTTAACTCAAGATTCTGGAAGCAATTCCAGGAATGTCTTGGCACGAAGTTGAATATGAGCACGGCGTATCACCCGCAGACTGATGGCCAGAGTGAAAGAACAATTCAAACAATTGAAGACATGTTGCGCAGTTGTGCAATCGATTTTGCTGGAAGTTGGGACGACCACCTGCCATTAATTGAATTTTCATATAACAACAGCTATCATTCCAGTATCGGCATGCCACCATATGAAGCTTTGTACGGGCGAAAATGTAGATCACCAACAAGTTGGGATGAAGTAGGAGAAGGAAGAATTCTCGGCTCAGAATTGGTACAACAGTTGCATAACTCAGTCAAGTTAATTCAGAAAAGGTTGCTTGCTGCTCAAGATAGACAGAGGAAGTATGCGGATCCAGCGCGTAAGGATGTTCAATTCTAAATTGGCGAAGCTGTGTTGCTAAAAGTGTCACCTAGGAAAGGGTTGATAAGATTTGGCAAGAAAGGAAAGTTAGCACCTAGATACGTAGGTCCTTTTGAGATTTTGAGTCAAGTAGGAAAGGTGGCCTACGAGTTGGCCTTACCACCTCAGTATCAGCATGTGCATAATGTGTTCCATGTGTCGTTGCTTAAGAAGTACAATCCTGACGCTAGCCATGTGATAGAATATGAACCTGTAGAAATTCAGGCAGACCTGTCATTTGTGGAGCAACCGGTTAAAGTACTCGACTGGCAAGTAAAGAGTCTTAGAAATAAATCAGTAAAGTTAGTGAAAGTACTTTGGAGGAACCCTAAGGTCGAAGAGTCGACTTGGGAGTTAGAGTCTGATATGCGTTCCCGGTATCCTCATCTGTTCTCTTAGATTCTGGGGGCAGAATCCCTTAAGGGGGAGAGGATGTTACGACCGGCATTTTCGTGTAATATTAATTGTGGATTTGGTATAATATTAAAGCCGAATAAAAATATGTTCAATTATTGTACGATTGTGTAAGCGAGAATTTCTGCATTATAAAATTTTTATGTGTAATACATGATTTTTTTTCAAAGCAAAATTTTAATTATTTCCTTTACTTTTGATTTATAAGGAATATTCTAAGCCTTGGAGAAATTTTCTTTTAAAAGATATTTTGTTCACAAATTTTGAAAGTGACTTTATAAAATCTCTAAAAATCCAAGTTATTTTATGGTATAAATTTTATAATTTTTGAACTTGTGTTTTATTTTATAAAAATAAATCTTTATAAATATAATTAGCAAATTCCATAGTTATCCTTGCATGCAAATTCCTTCCATACATTCCAAAAGGGCTAAAGAGTCAATAACCACCCCACTAACTCTTATTTCCTAGCCAAATACCTTCTTTACCCTTGCATGCAAATTCAACCAAGTTCAAGTGGAAGGCTAATCATGTCAATTCCTAATTCCACTCACTTTTGCCAATACAAAAACCATAAGACAAGCAAAGTCATGATCATTTTTACTCATCACCCACACCACACTCACTCTTCTCTCCCTCCTCCTCCCTCACTCTCGGCTCTCACTCTCTCACTCTCGGCCTTTAGCCGAGAACCACCCCTCCCCATTTTTTTTTTTTTTTTTTTTTTTTCATTTCTCCACCAAGCTTCTACTCTTTATACAAGTAAATGTTATCTTCCATACCATGATCATTCATATTTCAAAGAGTTTTGAGTAGAAAGTTTAAGTTTAAGGGTTGCATGTAAAGGTTTTAGTGAAACTCAAAATACAATCTTGATTCTTATGGATTTAAGGTTGTTTTTGAGAGGACTACAATGAATGGATAAGTGCCAAGTCTTGAGAAGGAAACTCTTGATGATTTAATGGCCATTTCCATCCATTTCATTCGGCCATGACCATATGGGAGCCGAATGAATGGTCCTTGAAATCATTCTTGTTGTTTTGTTCAATTTTTGCATGTTTATGTGATAATGACTTGAATTTTGTGGTGAAAATTTGATAAAACTCCTTGCATGCTAAGTGATCATCTAGGTATACCTTATGCTAGGCTTGCATGTCAATTTTAAGATGGAATATATGTAGAAAATATGTTGTTTGGTTTGAAAAACCCGAAGGCATGCATGCATGTGGAATTCTCTTAGTTTGTTGTAAGATTTTGATCATTTGGAAAAGATTTTGTTAGTGAGCCTTAATTTCAGTAGGAATAATGTGATAATATTGATTTATGCTTCTTGTTGCATGGTAATAAATTGTGGTTATCTTTTATAAAAATATATATCTTGTTGTTTCAAAAGCATGAAGATTTGCGATTTGTTAAGAGTAGTCTCTTTCGTTTTGCCATAGTTGCACCTTAGGTAAGGATGATCTCACCAAGGTTATTTTGAGAAAAAGGGAGTTAGTTCAGTAGAATACCAAGTATAGGTCTTGGTTTAAGTATTTAGTTGTTGTTAATTGGGTTTGTCAAGTCAAAACCTTGGAAAATGAGAGTTATAGTTTCTGCAGAAAAATCAGTTTAGTACCCTGAGGTTTAGAGTGAGTTTTGACCATGTCATTGATGTGCACTTTGAGGCCCAAGCCACCAGAAGTTAGTATGTGGAATATATAATAGGTTTTAGGAGTTGATTGGAGGTTTGCATGTCATTTGGTTAGGTGCACAAGTAGAATAACAAAATCTGTCCAGCAGGGGACAGTTTTGTTACAACTTAGAAATAGGGAGATTTGGCCATGTCATGGGTAGGCCCTCATTAGGCCCAATTGGGCCTTAGTTAGAGGGTGTGTCAGAGAAGTTTTTCCAACCATAGTTCATAGGATATGAGCTAGAACCACGTGTCACAAGTTAATTCAAGTCAGGGCATTTTCTGCCCAGAAAAACAGGGGAACCTTGGACTTTTAGCTTAGGCCCAAGAAGGCCCAAGCCAGGCCTTTGAGCCACATCAAGCTTGTGAGATGCCCTTAGGTCAGGAGAGTCTTGTGTAAAAATTTTGAAGAAAAACTTGTAGTTTAAGAGTGTCTAATGCACTCAAGAAACCTTAGTTACCATTCTGAAATTTGCACCAGTGAGCACTTTCACTTATCGCATAGTTTTAGGACACTTAGAAGTGAGTATTAGGTCGACCACCATAGTTGTAAGATAGTATAAGGTCAGTAGAACAAAAGGCACAAGTGAGGGTCAATAGGTTTTGGATAATTTAGGAAAGGCACATTGAGTTAGGAAGCCCAAATTCGAAGACTTCGTTTAGTTAGCGACCAAGTAACTTGAGTGGTGAGTCGAGATCATCCAAGCCTAGTGTGGCATTATGGTGTATATGATGTTATTTGGTATTAATATACGATATGTGATTATGTGGCTACATGTGTACATTTGAAAATATAAAGGTGGATATGAATTAAGTGCGTATAGGCCTAAGTGCCATCCATGTTTAATTTCGGGTTGTAAATAGGTTAAGATGGAAAGAATATATTATAATGAGGATTATTATTATTATGTAGGATCTCGAGACGAGGGAAAACTTGCCATAAAAGTCGAGTGAAGCTCCAGTTGTTGCTCCTACCAGTCAGACCAGACCAGTCTATCTCAAGGCAAGTGATTCAACTTGACCTTCGCATTTACTGTAAACAGTTCATATATATATCGATGCAATTATCCTGAGTCATTTTGATATATTTAAATCAAGAGTATCTTTTGTTTATCTTTGAGTTACATAGAAATGCCATGAACCCTCGAGTACATATTGCAAGTAGTTCAAAAGTCTTTCATGATAGTTTAATGCCATGATAAATTAGAGATGCGTTATAATATCTTATTGATCCTTTTGTTTATCATGCTATTGATCCCTGAGAAATCTTGATGTTGCACCCTGATGCTTTGAATTCAACTCTTGAAATAACCTCGATAGAAACTTTATCTTGATACCTAAAAGCCAATCATTTCTTAAATACATTCATGATTGTTTGATAACCCTATCCTTACCCTAAAGCTTGATACCCTGTTATATACTGAGCTGATGATCGCTTTCTTTATATTTTAACACCTTTATCCTATTTGTACCAGTGATGCCTATCTTCTTGATGTTCCAATACCTATACCTTGTCTACAACCATTGCTTTAAGCCTAGTTTGGCATTACTCTTTCATCTTATCCAATAGCCTGGCTTAATTTCCTTGTCTAAGTTCTTGTTTATGGAAACCTCTCAATTACCCTAATATAGTAAAGTCTAGTAGATCATGGCCCTGAGATTTAGTGTCATATTTCCAGTGTTTCAAGTTGATCTATAATCCCTTGATAAAAATAATTACAGTCAAAAGAGATTTTGTCATAAATCGGCATCAGTTTTTAAAATGATTAAAACGTGGATTTTTCAGTCCCAAAGGGGGACAAATGTTTTCTTGAATGGTGGATCTGGACTGAGACGCGAGTCCTTTCCACACTTATATTAGGCTTAAAAGTTGCCTAGGGATTCCCAATAATGTTTTAGAACCCAGCGAGGTTCGGGATTACTTCGCGGCTGATCACCGGCTGTAATCCGTAGCGTCATAAAATGATTTTGATTAAGAATGGTTTTAAAATTTGTTTTGATGCAAGCAAAATGATGCCAACTCACATAAGATTTATCTCTCGATTATCATTGATTATGTCATTCCATTGTCATTCCTAAAGGTATATCTCGATTTATGCTTTGCGTTGTATTGTTAGCACTTGTTGAGCTTTTGGCTCACTTCTTGCTTTACCCTGATATTACAGCTAGCAGCCATGGTTAGATTCAAGCAGACTGCCCGTAAGACCTGTGATGCGGATGCTTATGTTCGAGCCCAGGTAGAATAAGTAATAATAGCTGTGTGAGGACTCGGTATTTGTAATCAGATGTAATAGTTGATAGTGTTGGGCTGTTCCAAACCCTAAACTGTAAGATCTTGGATTTTGGTTGTGTAGTACTCATTAAAATGATGTAATAACTATAACTATTTTGCTATTTAAGTTGGGGGTGTGACATAAAATGTGTTGTTTTGGTTTGAAAAACCCGAAGGCATGCATGCATGAGGATTTCTCTTAGAATGCTGTAAGATTTTGATCATTTGGAAAGATTTTGTTAGTGAGCCTTAATTTCAGTAGGTATAATGTGTTAATATAGATTTATGCTTCTTGTTGCATGGTAATAATTCGTGATTATCTTTTATAAAAAAATGCATACCTTGTTGTTTCAAAAGCATGAAGATTTGTGATTTGTGAAGTGTAGATTCTCTTGTTTTGCTATAATTGTACCATAGGTAAGGATAATCTCATCAAGGTTATTTTGAGAATAAGGGAGTTAGTTCAGTAGAATACCATGTTTAGGTCTTGGTTTGAGTATTGGGTTATTGGTAGTTGAGTTTGTCAAGTCAAAACCTTGGAGAAATGAGAGTTATAGTTTCTGCAGAAAATCAGTTTAGTACCCTGAGGTTTAGAGTGCGTTTTGACCATGTCATTGGTGTGCACTTTGAGGCCCAAGCTACCAGAAGTTAGTATTGGGAGTATATAAAAGGTTTTAGGAGTTGGTTGGAGGTTTGCATGTCATTTGGTTAGGTGCACAAGTAGAATAACCAAATATGTCCAGCAGGGGACAGTTTTGTTGCAACTTAGAAATAGGGAGATTTGACCATATCATGGGTAGGCCCTCATTAGGCCCAATTGGGCCTTAGTTAGAGGGTGTGTCAGAAAAGTTTTTCCAACCATATTTCATAGGATATGAGTTAGAACCATGTGTCACAAGTTAATTCAAGTCAGGGCATTTTCTGCCCAGAAAAACAGGGGAACCTTGGACTTTTAGCTTAGGCCCAAGAAGGCCCAAGCCAGGCCCTTGAGCCATATCAAGTTTGTGAGATGATCTTAGGTCAGGAGAGTCTTGTGTAAAAGTTTTGAAGGAAAACTTATAGTTTAAGAGTGTCTAATGCACTCAAGAAACTATAGTTGTCATTCTGAAATTTGTACCAGTGAGCACTTTCACTTATCACATAGTTTTAGAATACTTAGAAGTGAGTATTAGGTCGACCACCATAGTTGTAAGATAGTATAAGGTCAGTAGTGAAAAAGGCACAAGTGAGGGTCAATAGGTTTTGGATAATTTAGGAAAGGCACATCGAGTTAGGAAGCCAAAATTTGAAGACTTTGTCTAGTTTAGCGACCAAGTGACTTAAGTTGTGAGTCGAGATCATCCAAGCCTACTGTTGCATTATGGTGTTATTTAATATTAATATACGATATGTGATAATATAGCTACGTGTGTACATTTAAAATATAAAGGTGGATATAAATTAAGTGTGTATAGGCCTAAGTGCCGTCCATGTTTAATTTCGGGTTGTAAATAGGTTAAGATGGGAAGAATATATTATAATGAGGATTATTATTATTTATGTAGGATTTCGAGACGAGGGAAAACTTGCCATAAAAGTAGAGTGAAGCTCCAGTTGCTCCTACCAGTCAGACCAGACCAGCCTATCTCAAGGCAAGTGATTCAACTTGACCTTCGTATTTACTATAAACAGTTCATATGTATCGATGTAATTATCCTGAGTCATTTTGATATGTTTAAATCAAGCGTATCTCTCGCTTATCTTTGAATTATATAGAAATGCCGTGAACCCTCGAGTATGGATTGCAAGTAGTTCAAAAGTCTTTTCATGATAGATAAATGCCATGATAAAATAAAGAGTTGTTATATTACTTGATTGATCCTCTTGATTAACATGCTGATGATTCCTAAGTATTGATATCTCATCCTGATATTTGAACCCCTATAGAACCTTACCTTGAACTCTATTAGTCAGAAACTTACCAAAATGATTCCTCATTGATTGATACCCTCTTTCCTATCCTAAAGCTTGACAATTCTGATATATATATACATCCTGAGCTAGAGATCATTACCTTAACACCCATAGTATTCGTGAAGCTTATCTTCTTAATGATCCAACACCTGTACCTTGACGAGAAACCATTGCTTTAAGCCCAGTTTGGCATTACCCCTTCATATTATCCATTAGTCTCACCATATTTTCCTGTCCAAGTTCTGACATATGAAAATGTTTTGGTTACCCTAATAGAGTAAAGTTTTGTGAATCATGGCCCTGAGATTTAGTACCATATTTCCCGTGATTCGAGTTGATCTATAATCCCTTAATAAAAATATTTACTGTTAAAAGTGATTTTGTTACAATTCGGCATCAGCTTTTGAAATAAATAAAATATGGGTTTTCAGTCCCAAAGGGGGATAAATGTTTTTTTTGAATAGTGGATCTGGACTGAGACGCGAGTCCTTTCCACCCTTATATTAGGCTTAAAAGTTGCCTAGGGATTCCTGTTAATGTTTTAGAACCCAGCGAGGTTTCGGGATTACTTCGCGGCTGATCACCGGCTGTAATCCGTAGCGTCATAAAATGATTTTGATTAAGACATGATTTTAAAATTGTTTTGATGCAAGCGAAATGATGCCATCTCATATAGTTTTATCTCTCGTTATCATTAGATATGTCTTTCCATTGGCATTCTTAAAAATATATCTCAATTTATGTTTTGTGTCATTCTGTTAGCACTTGTTGAGCATTTGGCTCACTTCTTGCTTTACCCTGATATTACAGCTAGCAGCTATGGTTAGATTCAAGCAGACTGCCCGTAAGACCTGTGATGTTGATGCTTATGTTCGAGCTCAGGTAGAATAAGTAATAATAGTTGTGTGAGGACTCGGTAATTGTAATCAGATGAAATAGTTCGTAGTGTTGGGCTGTTCCAAACCCTAAACTGTAAGATCTTGGAGTTGGTTGTGTATTCTTCTTTTAAAATATTGTAATAGCTATATTTATTTTGCTATTTAAGTTGGGGGTGTGACAAAGGTACTCAGTGTACTCAGGAACTTGTGAAGTATGTGTATACCCGAAAATGGGACACGTAGCCCGAATACGGCAAGGGTGATAACGGGGATACGAAGGTGTCGTCCTTCTACTAGTAGAAAAGGTTACTATTATCATATTACGACTGATCATCGTATACGGTGGCTCTAACGAGTGTCCTAAATTCTTCCAATTGGAATTGTGATGCAATACCGTAACCCAAGCCTAGGTGCTGGGATTACTATTAAGGTATTCGCAGGATATTAAAATCCCTTAAAGAATTGTTTTCGTAAGAAGGTGCGTATCACCAAGGAAAACTATTTTCAAATAAAACATAATTATCATATATAATGTTATTATACAGTCATTTTCATACTGTACATTATTATGCTGGGCATTATAGCTCACACTTGTTTTCTTAAATTGACACAACACAACAGTGAATCGAGATGCCTGTCATGAGAACCACAGCTAGGAAATGGGTAGGAAATGGCCAGCTATTCCGTAGATTGTTTGGTGTCGTACCACGGGTAGTCAGAATAAGCTGGATTAGTTTTCAGTTGTTTATAGTTCAGCTTATTTATAAGTATGATTTATGTAAGGTAAGAAACAAGAAACGTATATTTGGTCGGCGGACTAGCCTTACTTAAAGGTCACTCCCCGGTAAGATTAATTACTTTTGGGTTGTAATAAATATCACTTGATGGTTGACAATTACTCTAGTTATGATGGTTTATTTCCAATATAATAACGTGTAAGTGTGTATGTGTGATAAGTGCGGGGTCGTGAAGCGTGAGTATTTATATATTGTAGTGTGAGTTGTGTGGTTGTAAGAGTTTAGATGGCGTGCCTTCCGAGACTCCTGACCCTGGGTTTTGGGGTGCCACATACAGCTTCAATCATGCTCAACAATGCTCCAAGAAAAATCCATGTTAAGTGTGGTAGTGTTAATCATTTGTCTGTTAATTGCAAACTTGATATTCCTACTCCTATTTCTACACCTTCATCATTTCCCTGCATGCCTACTATGCTTGTTAATATTATGCCTGCACAAAATTTTAATGCACAATATACTAACATGCCATTTGCACCTAATCCTTATTATGCTTCATTTGGTATGCCTCAAATGCCATTTAACATGCCTTACTGGAATAACATGTTTGCACAAAGCATGCCTTTTCATGTTAATCAAAATATGCATGATAATTCTGCTTCAATGAATGGTTTCAAAGGTCCAACTCAAATGACAAAGGATGAATCTGATATACCCAAGTCAAATGAGATCAAACCTACGAAATCAAAGAAAAAGGCTAACAAGCCAGGACCCAAGGAAACTTGGGTACCAAAATCAACTTGATTTGATTTTGATGTGTGCAGGGAAACAGAAAGAATCTTTGGTATTTGGATAGTGGGTGCTCAAGGCACATGACTGGATATTCTACCCTGCTCACTGAGTTCGAAGAAAGAGCTGGCCCAAGTATCACTTTTGAAGATGACTACAAGGGTTATACTATGAGATATGGCTTGATTTCAAAGGATAATGTCATCATTAAAGAGGTTGCCCTAGTGGATGGACTCAAACATAATCTGTTGAGTATCAGCCAACTCTGTGATAAGGGTAACTCAGTCACTTTCAATTCAGAAGCTTGTGTTATGACTAACAAGAAAAACAATAAAGTGGTTCTCACTAGAGTGAGAAAAGACAATATGTATCTAGTTGACTTCAACTCAACAAATGTAGAATCTGTAACTTGTCTCCTCAGTAAAGCAAGTCAAGAGAAAGTTGGCTATGGCACAAGAAGCTGTCCCATCTAAACTTCAAGACCATGAATGAGCTAGTCAAAAAAGAATTGGTTAGAGGTATTTCTCAAGTGGAGTTTATAAAGGATGGATTATGTGATGCCTTCCAGAAAGGAAAAAAGATTAAAACATCATTCAAAAAGAAGCTTTATTCAACAATTGAAGAACCTTTGCAATTCCTACACATGGATTTGTTTGTACCAGTCAATGTGTTGTCCATCTCTAGGAAAAGATATTCCCTAGTAATTGTAGATGATTTCTCAAAGTTCTCTTGGACATATTTTCTAAAATTCAAAGATGAAGCTATTGAAATCATCATCAATCACATAAGGCAAGTCAACAATCATCTTGACTTCAAATTAAGAAGAATCGGGAGTGACAATGGAACTGAGTTCAAGAATTCTGCGATGAGACTATTTTGTGAAAAGAATGGGATTATGCATGAGTTTTCTGCAGTTAGAACTCCACAACAAAATAGAGTGGTGGAAAGGAAAAAACATATCTCTTATTGAAGCTACAAGAACAATGCTAGAAGAATCAAAGCTACCTACATATTTTTGGGCTGAAGCTGTGAATACTGCATGCTACACTCAAAATATTTCTTTCGTCAATCAAGCAAAATGCATGAAACCCTACCAATTTTTCAAGAATAGGAAGCGAACTCTAAACTTTCTACATGACTTTGGCTGTAAATGATATATCTTACTGAATCAAACTGATCAACATGGAAAGTTTGATGCCAAAGCAGATGAAGGAATTTTTGTTGGATATGCTGTTGGAAAAACTTATAGAGTCTACAATCTAAGAACAAGCATTGTTATGGAATCTGTACATGTTTTATTTGATGATAAAAAGATTGAAGGACTACAAGATGGAGATTTCCATGAGAGTCTCAAATTTGACAATGTGGAGATGATGTATGAAGATAGTGATGATGATAGTGATCAAGAACCAGTATCCAAGGACAATGCAGAAAAGTCTACAACTAATGAAGCACATAATTCACCATCCGTCGAAAGACCAAGTGCATCATCCGTCGAAAGACAATCTGCATCATCCGTCGACAGACTAAGATCAACATCTATTGATCCCTCAATATGAGTTGAAAGTCGGATGAGATCACAGTCAAAAAGAACTCCTTGAAATCAAAGATTCACAAACACAGGGGAGTTTCTTCTAATCAAAACTCAGTCACACATCAAGACAATGATGAGGCCTCTTCATCTAGAACTAATCTACCTCAACGGAGAAAATGAACTAGAGATCACCCTTTTGAGCTCATATTTGGTAATGCATCTTCTAGAGTTCAAACAAGAAAGCAACTCAAGAAGAATGTCAATATAGCATCTTCTTCTCAAAGGAAGAACCAAAGAAGGTTGAAGAAGCTCTGTTGAATCCTGATTGGATTCTAGCTATGCAGGAGGAGCTAAACCAATTTGAAAGGAATAAGGTATAGAAGCTGGTACCCAAGCCTAAAGGAAAGAATCCAATTGACACTAAGTGGGTATTCAGGAACAAGATGGATGAAAATGGCATAACTTTCAGGAACAAAGCTAGATTGGTTGCTAAGGGCTACAATCAACAAGAAGGAATAGATTTTGATGAAACTTTTGCTCCTGTTGCAAGACTTGAAACCATCAGAATTTTCTTAGCCTATGCAGCCCATGCCAATTTCAAGTCTATTAAATGGATGTCAAAAGTGCATTTCTGAATAGAGATTTGGAGGAGGAAGTCTATGTCAGTCAGCCTCCTGGTTTTGAAGATCTAAATTTTCCAGAATATGTCTACTATCTTTTGAAAGCACTTTATGGACTGAAGCAAGCACCTAGAGCCTGGTATGATACTTTTTCAAAGTTTCTCTTAGAAAATCACTTCACAAGAGGTACTGTTGATAAAACTTTAATCTTTAGAAATGTTAATGGCTCTTGTATACTTGTTCAAATTTATGTAGATGATATTATATTTGGCTCTACAAATGAAAAACTTTGCAAAAAAATTCCAAATTGATGCAAAGTAAGTATGAAATGAGCATGATGGGAGAACTAACTTACTTTCTTGGTTTACAAGTTAAACAAGTTAGTGATGGAATATTCATTAGTCAAACCAAATATATTTTTGATCTTTTAAAGAAGTTTGATCTAATGGACTATACATCTACAAAAACTCTCATGGCCACGGCAACTAAACTTGAATTGAATACAACTGAAAAGTCTGTGGATATTTCAAGCTATAGAGGCATGGTTGGCTCACTTTTGTACTTAACAGCTAGCATGCCAGATATAATGTTTGCTACTTATCTTTGTGCTAGATTTCAGGCTGATCCTAGAGAATCTCATTTAATAGCTATTAAGAGAATTTTCAGATATCTCAAGGGAACACCAAAACTTGGCATTTGGTACCCTAGAGATTCTGGTTTTGATCTAACTGGTTATTTATATGTAGATTATGCAGGTTGTAAAATTGATAGAAAAAGTACAACATGAACCTATCAATTTCTAGGAAACAAGCTAGTATCCTGGTTCAGTAAAAAGCAAAATTAAGTTTCTAATTCTACAGCTGAAGCTGAGTATATTGCTGGTGGTAGTGGCTGTGCACAGATTCTATGGATAAAAAACCAACTGTTGGGCTATGGTCTGCAAGTGGACAGAATTCCTATTTTCTGTGATAACACAAGTGCAACTGCCATCACTGAAAATCCAGTACAACATTCAAGAACAAAGCACATAGATATCAAGTACCACTTCATTAGGGAACATGTGATGAATGGTACTGTGGAACTTCATTTTATTCCAAGTGAGAAGCAGCTTGTAGATATCTTTACCAAGCCACTTGATGAATCCACCTTTACTAGGTTGGTAAGTGAGTTAGGTATGCTTAATTATTCTTAAATTATTTCTGATAATTTTGCAAGTTGAAATGCAGCCAGAAACTTAATTGATTTTTCTGTTTTAGATGAAATTTTGGCTAAGTCAAAATTTACATCTCGACGGATGTTCCTTATCCATCGAATTTGATCATCCGTCGAAATAGAATAGCTTGGTAAAAATCAATTACTTTTTTGGATTATTTTAAACCCGACGGATAATTGCTTTATTCTAATCCGTCGAATTGTCTACATCTTAGCCGTTAAATTCCTGAACATTATCCATCGGATAAACTTATAGTCTGTAAGTATATCACGACAGATAATTGACAGAATTTTGACAGTTTATTTTATTTTTAAATGGCTATTTTGGGCAATTCTCATTGGGTCTTTAATTTTTACCTTTATTTTTTATCCCATTTTATCTGAGAATACATAAAATCCTTACTTCAACTTTATTTTAGCTTTTATCTTTCTCTATTGCAATTAACTGCTCTCTTCTTCCTCAAAGCAAAATTCTTTTTCTCTCTGCAAATTTCCTTGCTTTAACAATGGCACCAGTAGTCAAGATCATGTCTCAGTCAGGATATATTTATGATAAGAACAATTTCGTAGCTCTTGTGAACAAAGACATTCCAGCCTCTGGATTATCACAAAATGATGGTTTTTGTGAAGGGATGCAAGCTTAGTTATGCCATGCTGGAATCACCCACAATATACTGTGAAGTTGTGGAGGAGATGTGGACTACTACTGTGTATCAAGCAACTGACAAAGCCATAACTCTCACCATTAAAGGTAAGGAATTTTGCATTAACAGTGATACTATTCAAACATGATTTAAAATTCCTAATAACGCTACTACTAAACCACATACTGATGTTGATTTAGTTAACTTGCTTAATACTATTGACTATGCACTTCCTAACACTAAGTTAAGTGAGATTAGAAGGCCAGGTCTTAGAAAATAGTGGATTTATCTGTGTGATGTAGTTACCAAGGTGTTTTCTAGTAAGATAAGCAATTTTGATTCTATCAACACTACCATGCTCTATATGCTACTTACTGATAATTACTTTAATTTTAGTGATGCTATCATGTTTCAGTTAGGTTACAAGTAAGGGGAGATCAAGAAGAGATCTAAAAATGTTTATTATGCTAGATTTTTCATGATTATTGCTAACCATATTTGTGAGAATCTTGTAATTGAGAACCCAACCAACAAACTGAATTGTTGCGCTTAGGAAAGAAGAGTAATTGCAAATTTAAACAGGGCTGATCATCATAAGGAAGTACCCCTTGTTTATTTGCCTATCATGGATGACCCTCAGGTAAGTAAGGTAAATTCTTATGTCTCCACTTCTCCTACCTCTCAAATTTCTTTATCATTGACTGTGGTTATGGCATCTGTGTCAATGACCCAACAGATGCCTACCCAAACCACAAAATCCAAAGTTTCAAAATCAAAATCAAAGAAACCACACTCTGGTGTCTCTCAAAAGATGCCAGCTTCAAAATCTCCAAAACCAAAGAGGGGAGTGTGAAGGATGGTAAGGTTGGTGAGGGACAGGGTGAACATTAAAGAAACCTTAAGAATAAGGATGGAGAGGTAAGTGTACCAAACCTAGCCACACCACAGTTTCCCAACAAACTGTAGTGCCTAATAAGGAAATTTGCACATCTCGAGTTTCATCCTCCCAAAAGGATGCTACTATTGAAACAAGCTCCCAACCAGGAGCACATGCCAAAAGGGTTAGGGACACTGACTCACCCCAAACTTATACAAGAAAGAAGAAAGCTAGAAAACTTGGGGATGCACAGAGATCACACACAGTGCAAACTGAAGCTAAAGAATCAGTCACTGCACCATCTCAAATTCAGTTTGATGTGGCTCCAATAAATGTGGAGTCACAGCCAAAATCTTTAACAATAAAAGCAACAAACACACAAAACTCTCCCACCAATTCTCTGGATGTGGATATGATACACACATCAATCCCTGATTCTCCTTCTTTAACTCTGTTGGAGAAGCCAAAAATCAGTGCAAGTAAGCATCATCTTCTAGATGATTTGTTGGCTCACTTGCCAATTCTTTCAGGAACTATTGAGACCTCTGTGCCTAAATTATCATCAATCTGCACAGAGTCCACAATAGTTTCAACTCCAAACTCTATCCTTTCCTCTATTCCTGTGGATATTGTTCATCCGTCGACCAATGATTGTATCCCGATGGATGTGCCGAACAGCAGTCATCCGTCGGCTATCCTTACTACTACCCCGATGGATGTTCCTCATCTGTTGGTACACACTACACAAACTAAATTTTCTACAATTATTACAAGTGTAGATTTGTTAGTAGTTGTACAATCACTCCTTGAGGGAAGGGAGTGAACAGAGTGAGAGGCTGAAAACTAATATTAAATGGAGGCTGAAAACGTATAACAGGTTCATAGGTATTTATTTGTGTATACTCATGAAAACTAATATAGCACCATTGTATATAAAATGGAGGCTTGAATTGAGTTATATGAGCAACTAATATAATAAGATGTCGGCAAGGTAGCATACGAATTGGCATTACCCCCGCACTTGGAGCACATTCATAATGTTTTTAACTTATCGATGCTTAAGAGATATAATCCAGATTCCAGGCATGCAATTAAATATGAGCCGATAAAACTTCATGAAGATTTACCATATGTAGAGAATCCAATAGAGAATCTAGAAAAGAGAAAAAAGGTATTGAGAAATAAAGTTGTAAATTTGGTAAGAGTATTGTGGAAAAACCCAACGGCTAAAGAGTCAACCTGGGAATTAGAAGATAATAGGCGAGAAAAGTACCATCATCTGTTTACATAGGAGATTCTGAGGACGGAATCCTTTTAAGGGGGGGAAGGATGTAATATTCGGGATATCGCGTGTAATTATTTTTTCAATAAATGAATCATTAGGTGATTATTATGGGATTTTTGGTGAATTATCTGATGATTGATGTAGATATGTGAATGCTTATATGTGGTAAAGTATAAGTAGTGTTAATTTTATTATGACCAGAATAAAATATAGATAATTACGGTATTTTTATGGTAATTTTTGGGTTGTTATATGATTTTATACTGATTTTTATGAATTTATTATTTATTTTCAGAATAATTACAAAATTATTTTATAAAGCTGGGAATCGTCCAACTTCAACCGTTTTTATGTTTTTACAACCCGAAACTCTTCCAAAAACCTCTTCCTAACCCAATATGGTAATTCCGGACATTTTTCGTGTTTTAACTTCTTCAATCCGGATTAAAGTTTGACCCGTGCGCGGCCCGGCGCAAGATTTTCGATACGATAATCATTTCGGTGAATCAAAAAAACCTGTATCCTCAAAAGACGGGATATTGTTACATTATTTTCGTATAAAGTTTTTTATAAAAAGTCCGGTTTGGATAATTATCCAATACGGGTACCAAATCAGATCGTTTTTGCAGTTACTTAGCGGCTAAACAACTAATTTATCGATCCAAAATGATCCAACACGAACCAATATTTCATAAATATATATATAGCCCTTTTATTATTTCATTTTATTTGTATAATCATAATCGATCAGTAGATATATAGAATTTACAGAGAAAAACCCCAAAAATGTCACGTTCTTAATAATCAAACACACAGACGAAGGCGTTATCAAATTCTGATTCGGGCGTGCAATATATCAAAATGAAGCTCTCGATAAACTCTTTCTGAATCAACCATCTATTTTATTGCAGAAATCAAGGTATTTCTCCTATTTAATTGTTTTAATTCAAATTATTTATGGATTAAATTAGAAATTTTTGTTCTTAATGTTTTTGATATTATTTGATGGCATAATCATGCAGATATTTTCTTTCTGGTCATTTTTGTATATTATATGTCAAAAACCTAGTTCAATAACATGTCCAAATTATGGTTTGATTCTCGGGATTAAAAACTAGGGTTTATGTTCTTGATTGTTCTTGATTGATTTTTGGGTATTTTTGAAATAAGGATTATTAGTTTAATTCGTTCATGTCATTAGACAGATCGTTGAAATAACAACTGATTGGTATATATGAATTAAACGGAGGGTGAATGGTTCCTGTTTTAATTATTTACAAAAATGGTATTCTAAGTCAATTAATGCAAATATTAATTGATTAATTAATTTAGTCAGTTATCAATTAATTTTAATTGATTATTTAATTAGATTTAATTATTTATTTGGATTTAAAAATTTTGAAAAATAGTTTTGAGCTTTAAAATATTATCTAAAATTATTTTCAAAGATCGATTATTATTATAAAATTATTTCAAGGTCAGATTTAGATGTTCGAACCCTATTATTTAATTATAAAATGATTCAGAGTCCCGTTTAATTCCGAAAAATGTTCAAAAATTCGTATTAAACACCTGAAAAATCATTTTGACCCCGAATCTTCTTTGAAAAATTATTTTGATCGATTATCTTGCGTGCTATGTACTACATGCTATCTGATTGATGTGTTACATGCCTATGTGGTTATTGTTTGACGAGTTTTGCTATAACTTTCAATATGTAAATCGGATTTGGGTAAAACAAAGGGTAGATAAAAGCTTATAATATCTATGTGACGATTAGAATAATATGAGTTTGAATATTGATAAAAGCGTAGAAGGAGAAGGCGAGTGATTGATAAATAGAAGCAATGCATAGGAAGAGAAGGAAAGTGGTTGAAAAGTAACATTGTTAGATGAGTACAAGTAAAGTGAAAATCATCTATGATAAGGCAAGTACTTCTGAACTTTCTTCAAGATATTTGCAAATATATTCAAACTTTCTCATAACATAATGGTAGTATTCAAAATAAATCATGTTTCATATTGCAAGCAATTTAAACTATTCAATCTTTAACCCTGATTCTTATTGATCTTGAGCCATAAGCCTTATTTTTCATAAACCATTGATTGTTGAATTCTCAGATACAATCCAGACACACACGAAACTACTCCACAAATACATATCTACCACATACTGATTTTTGATATTGAATTGCTTGACATACCAACCCTTATTCCTTGTTTAACAGAAGACCAATCCTTGTAACCCTTGAACCCTTGGTCTTCTACTTTCTGATTCTTTCCTTGATTGAAAGCCAATCTTTTTGAAATCCTTGTTATTCCTTGATGGTATGGTGAATCACCCTATTCTTTAAGATAAATATTATTTATGATTCAGTATATTAAATTACATTGGTTATCATATTGAATTGTTTTAGAATTGGATGGTTTTATAAATGTGGGACCAGATTCGTGGTAGGACCAGATTCTTGGTCGGACCAGATTCGTGGTCGGACCAGATTCGTGGTCATAATAGGCCAATGTGTGCCTTGGATCCAGTATATAGAGCAAAGCTAGGAGCCTTGCTCGGGGTTAGTGCGTGACAGCCTAAACTTGGTTTTTAAAATGAAAAGTGAATATCCAATTCTAATCATCGCTTATTCAGAAACCTGATTCTTCTGAATTATTTCAATTGGTTATTGTTTAGCCTCAATTATTGCTATTATAACTTGTTGAGCTAGTTATCTCACTATCGTAAACCTTTTTATGTTTTCAACAGTTAAAAAGGAAATTATTGGTAACGAGGATTCCCAGTCCAGTGTGCGAGCTAGGATTCCGGGTTAAGTTGGATCGAGCTAGCAGGAGCTTTATATTGTAGATAAGTTATGCAAGACTGTAAGAACGATATCATTATCAGTTGTAAGTTGAACTAGTTGGGTTTGGTACGATGTAATAAAAGATAAGGTTGTGGCTTATTTTCATACTTGAACCTGTTGCGATCCATGGTTGTGAAAAGAAGGGTCAATGCATATAGTATTTTATATACAGGTTTGTATATTGTGTGTTTTTGTGTTGTGAGCCCCAAACTTTTGACCCGGGTTTGGAGGGCGTTACAGCAACTAACTCCCAAACTTTGTTTCTTTCAAACTGATTATGCTCCCCTTGCATTACAGATATCCAATCAGGAACCACTAGAGCTTCTTCAGTTTTCTTGGGCTCTATTTGAAACAGAAAGCATACATATAGGGACTCAATAGCAGTTGCACTTCTAGTCCTCACACCAGCAGTAGGATCACCAAAAATTGCTTCTCTAGTATGACTTATATCCCACTTTCTTGTATGAGTTTGTTGACTTGTGCCTTCATCATTTTCTTCATTATTGGTATGATTTGTAGATCCTTCTTCTCTTTCTCCCCCTGAGTTTGTGCTATCAAATTCAGGTGTTTGAGATGAGCTTCCATTACCATGATTTTCCTATTCATTAGTCTCTTCACTCAATATCTGTTGTGCATTGACTTCATCTTCACCATCAAAATCACTATCAATATTGAGGTTTTCAAATGCAAGGGCTTCAGCTTCATTTTCATCAAGGCATTCCAAGCCTGGACACTTGTCATCATCAAAAGTCACATCTGTGCTTTCCATAATTTTCTTTTGATCAATCACATAGATCTTGTAGGAAGTCCTCTCCAATAAATATCCCAGAAAAATTGCTTCAAAAACCTTTAAGTCAAATTTTCCCATACATTCAGAGTTGTCTTTTAAAATGTAACACTTGCTTCCAAACACATGCAGATGCTTTACAATAGGCTTTCTGTAACACTCCCAAATTCGGGGTCGGGGATTCGGGTTATCACGAGTTCCATTTCCCTTAATAATACTTAACCTTAACAATCAACCAACTGCTGTGTACTGTGACCCCACAATACACACACACACACACCACAAGTTATAGTCTCAGAGATGAAAACCAAAAATAACACAAGTCATTTTATTCCACAATTATAAGCCATTTCACCTCAAAAGGGTTTCTGAATAGTTTACATATTCTTTGCCATTATTACAATTCATAAATATACATAAGCCTAGCCTATTGGTAGATCCTACCTCAGCTACACGGCATCAACGCCTACAGGAAACTGCGGAACGTTTCCTATCTGCTCGCGAATTGGGAGCTTGATCCAGTTCATCTTGTCTATCTGTTGTTGTGTGATGAAAGAAGAAAGTAAGGGTGAGCAACAAGCCCACCGAAATAGTATGTATAATAATTAACAATATATGAGCATTCTCATAGTATTCATGAAAGTCTTGGTCAAGAAGAAATAAACCGAGTTGATATCTTAACGCGACCAAGTCGCAAAATATTCAGTATATATATATATACTTTTCAAAATCTTTGAAATGCTCTGCCATGCATAATACACCCATAGTTCCAGTTTATAACTGTATAAAAATATCGTTGCAAGGGTATCTCATATATCTAACCTTGTCTCAACGTTTTTGTGAAAATCTTTGTCATGCATAAGATAATCAATAACCAGATATAAGTTGAAAATATGAAGTTACAAGATACCCTAATATACTTATATCTTTCCCAAATACTACTTGAACTACCACCGTTCAAGTTATAATCAGTTTCAAAAGTTCATCACATAGATGAGACTACAAGATAAGACTTGAATAGATTCAATCCTTGAAATATCATTATAAATAATGAAGTTACGAGATACTTCATTAAGTCCCGATATATATATATACACCTATATATATACATTTCATACACTCCTTTAAAACCTCTGTTATGAAAATAATAAACAGAGTTGCAATATCCAATGAATTTGGAAAGGAGAAAATATTGGCATAAACCTGATATCTTGCTGATCAGGCAAAGATACCAATAAGTAACCTTTTCTACTAGTAGATGGACGAATTCCCCACTGGTCATCACCCTGGCCGCAATAGGACCTTATGCTGGACTGCCACTCAGCCACTTACGCATTTGATGGACTCCTACTGAGCCACTTACACTTTCATGGACGCCCACTGAGCCCATGTTGTTTATGCCGACTCAATAGATGGACTTACTTCCCGAACGTTGGGTAAGTAATCAATTCATTTATCAAAACAGCAACATTGTTGCGAAATATAAATACACCACAGAGCCGGATCCCTCAGGTTTTGAGCGAGTATTTAAATCCCCTTTAAAAGGAAGATCTTAAATATAAAAATGAATTTTGGGATCCGCTC